>NC_088932.1:2170000-2232500 GCF_038396675.1 Hydra vulgaris | reverse complement strand
ATATATATATATATATATATATATATATATATATATATATATATATATATATATATATATATATATATATATACATGTATATATATATGTATATATATATATATATATATATGTATATATATATATATACATATATATATATACATACATGTATATATGTATATATATATATATATATATATATATATGTATATATATATATATATATATATATATATATATACATTAGGGTGATGCAAAATTTGTAGGTTCAAAACTTTAGTTGTCCTCAAGCTTGCCCATGTTCTATATGACAATAGTAGTTATTGGGCAAAATTTGAATCAATTCGGATGATATTTAGGGGTTGCCATGTTATGTCACATTTTGGTATAAGGTTACAAAAAGTAAAAAAAATATTTTTTATTTTTACATTTTTTATATTATATTACTGAATTATTTATTATCAATTTCTTATTGATAATAAATACTAAATACTATTACTAGGCAATAATAAATCAATCATCTTCATCATTCAACAGTCATCTTCATCAGGGTAGACTTTGATGCAACTGGAAATTCCTTCCGGTGAAGATCAACCAATCTAAGAAGAAACTGCTTTTGGTTTTCATCTTTCGTAACGCTTGAGTTAAAGGATGTTATAAGTGCTATGCCTCGTTCCACGCAATCGTTGACGACTTTCATTTGACGAACCTTGTGCTTCATTTCAAGATATGTTGAATCCATATCCCACTCTGAAGATTCTTTCATTAAAAATGATTCAGCTTTTTCTTTTCCATTTTTCAAAATTAGATCGAAAAGTTCTGCGGTGCGTTGTGTGACGAAGGAAGACAATGGGCTGTGACAATCGAATGTGGCAGCATCAAGTCTTTTGAGAGATTTCTGCCTTGGCTGTTGTTTCAGGTTGTTTGCCATGTCTCTCTTGGTGTTGTTGTCGACACGGGAATCGAAGAAAGCCAATCCTATTAGATGTTCAGAAAAATACCAGAGGTGGCGATGCAAAACTTTTGCTGCATTAATTGCAATTGTACGATTTGGATATTCTTGAATCCGTTGAAGAAGCTTGGCATCATTGAATGGTGCTCGTTCAGCTAACAGAGCTTCATTCCAAAACTGTCCGTATACAAATGCCACAAAAAGACTTATATCTGTTATTCCTTTCTTTTCCTTTGCAGTAATAACAAATTGATCCTGAAACAAATATATCTTTATACAATATATAGCTTTTGCCATCCAACGTGCATTGTGTGTTGCACCTGGAGCCCGAAACTTCACTTTGAACTCCGATGTTGTAGTTGATCCTCCAAGGAAAATAAGGCACAAATTCAAGAGTTCTAAGTAATCATCCCTGGGTTGTTGATCTTTAATTGCTTCACTATAATATACTACCATTTCTTCACGGAGTTTGAGAAAAAAATCGCAGTTGTAAAATTCTTTATTCCCTATAGTGAACACCTCCTTGTTGATTGCTGGCCATTGTTTCTGGAAACGGTTAAAAATTCCAACTTCAGGTCCTCCACTGGTTCCAAATGCAGTCGTGAAAATGGTGGAAAGCATGACTTCAAACATATGGTGCCTGAATGCTATCCATATAAGATTACGGTCAAGATTCTGCTCCATTATTGTGCAGGCACCATTGTTCAACCCAGTGTTAGATGAAGTAGTGTCAAAAACCAGTCCCCGAACAAATTCTTTCAATTTCCAGTCTTTAAGAGCCTTCATGCAAGCATCAGCCTGTTGCTCACCTGTACCTCGATCAATCTTTGGAACGCCCAGCAATTTTTCCACCCCACCACCAGTCACAAGGATGGCAATTCTATCCACTCTTTTTTTGACCACCAGTGATATCAGGTAAGAGCTTTCCATCCCAATGCAGAAGAAGTGGATCATCAGGAGAGAAATCAACCTTGTCAGCTGTAGTCACCGCTTCACGAACAGATCGCCTTTTTCTGCGGATTGTGCTGTACGACAATGATAAATCTTTTACCGAGTGACCAAGAGCCTGAGACACTGTTCCAACCACGAAGAGTGCACGGCGATCAGAAATATTAACACGATCAAGAGATGATACAACATTATTTGTTAGAACTTTCATCTTCTTTTTCGTTGAACCACTTGTGCTCAGTGTGCTGGAAGCGGAAGGAGTCTGATATTCATCATCATCCGAGGAACTAGAGCTACTTTCACTCACAATGTCAACTGCTGATGAAGAAGAAATGAGTTCTGTTTTTTCCATCAGTTCCGCTTGACTTCTTTGACGCCTCAATTCCATTTTAGTTTCTCGGACTCGTTTCCGTGCCTCCCTAGCTGTTAAATTCTGATCAATTCCTGCCATACTACAACTTAATGGATCTTCTTGCTGCTGACGTAAAAATGCTTTATCTTCATCGTTTTTCATAACTTCTGATGCATTCTTGGTTGAAATATCAAAAAGTTCTTCAAGGTCAGCGTGGAAAATTCCTTCTTTCATTTGACAGCTGTCCAATTTTGATCCTCGGTGTTTTTTCAGCAGCAGATATTCGTCATAAAGTTTTTTTAACTTTCTTTCCGCATTGTCAATTCTTTGAGTTGGAATTTTTCCTCTCTCCCATATAACAAGAACTGCTTCAATTGTTGCCCGAATACTTTTTTTCACTTCTTGTTTCTCTTCTATATGATGGAAGAGCAACCTCCGAAGAACATCCCCTCTTGAAGGAAGTCTGGCAGTCGACAGAGTTTGTGTAGGTTTACCAACAAGCCACACCTCAGCAGAAGATCTAGTGGTTGCCATATTATCAATTTCTAAATTATAAATAAATAAACAATGAAAAAACAAATTTGCGAAATTTGAGAAAATCACAAAATTTTACCAATGGTTAATTCATCTTATAAAACATGGCAACCCATAAAATTGCTTCTTTTAGTCTAATTTTTGGTACACATGATCCTAGGTGATAAAGGAACACAGGCAACCTTGAGGAGAATGTTTTTTGTGACATTTTTTTTTTCTATTACAATCTGAATCACCCTAATATACATATATATATATATATATATATATATTATATATCTATTGTTTATGCAACACAATGATTGCATAAAGTGACCAATGGAGCCGTCCAGTTACGTAGATCTGGGAGATGTGAATATAGAAGTAAGTTTTAAATGATGTCATTGGGTAAGAACCATGAATGAGTGTAAAGACTATTTTGTAGGAGGAGTAAAACTTGAGGACTACAGGGAGAAGATGAACAATAACTCACACTCTAGTCATCCTAAGGAAATGATGAAATAATAGTCTCTGAGTAAACAAGTTTTTATAATTCCCATGGTGTATTAGTGGCTATCATGACTATAAATATCATACAACATAAAATCATAAAATAAAATAAGTAAATAAAAAAATTGTAATAAATAATAGTTCGGACAATATAGAAAGAAAAAACAAAATATACATGTTCTACAAAGCTGAACTCTGAATCTGCAGATTATGACGCAGCGCACTAACCACTACGCTACATTGTTGATATGAATCATAAAACAATTTTTATAAATGTCATATAATTAATGTACAAAACAGTAAAAAATAGGAAACTGACAACTCACTGTGTATCAGCAAAATATTTAAATATTGTGAACTAAACAAATGTATAATAAAAAGCTACAAAAGCGTAAAAATATATGGGTATAAGAGGTAACAAAATGTTGGTGCCATGATAACCAATCAGAATTAAGGAGTGGATAATAGTGATTCCCCTCCTCAGGAATGCACTGCGATCACCAATGACATTTCAGAGAGCCCGAGACATGCACTAACCCCACTTGTCAGGGGCATGTCCTTGCAACAGATCTCACTGCCTGCACTCTACGTCATGCTAGTCAATATTACAATATAATAGGACTACACTACAAAAGCCAAAAATTCCAATCCCTATCTCAGTTTTTAATACAGCTCCAACATTCTTAGAGATCTCGTGAGGGTGGTGAGGGATGCGCGTGGTGCGAATATAAACAAATATGTAAATACATATAAATATCATGTACACTTACACTAGAAGAGACAAGCGTGTACACATGCATGTATGCGTATGTATTAAAATAAACAATATAATGCATAGAAATAACACAAACCAAATAGAAAATAGTAATTAATAATTGTGAGTAACTTACCGCTTCTTTTATGGCTGAAATATGTCTTATAAACATAATAAGTAAATACTACTCATAAACATCGAAACTGAGTTAAGATTGTGGTTAGTACCAAAGTAGTTAGTAGAAAATAAAGTAGAAAATGTGGTTACTCCAATAGTATGAGAAATATAAATCTTGCCTGATAAGTAGAGACAATAGCTATCACACAAAGCAGACTCAGATTAATTAAAAAATGATTAGCCAAAGATATAAAAAAAAAAAAATACAGAGGCAATAAATGCAATTTTTTACTAATAGCTTATAACCACTGAAAAATGTAACGTTAAAAAACAATCTTGTTGACAAAGCAACCAAAAGAACATTAGTGAAGACTGTAAAGTGCAAACCACAACAAATAACTTAGCGACGTTGGATCAAGAAAATTAGTTAGAAACAAAAAACCTAATGAGATTGTGATATGTCTAAACTTATCTAGTAGTATTATTCAATACATTCCAACCAAGAATACATTTGTTATAAAAATACACATTATAACACAAACCTGAATAAATATACAAGGATAAGGTCAAAAAAAGAATATGAACAAAAGTAAATAATAAAGAACAAATATTTGATTGACTGATTTTAAAAACTGTTGATGTCTACAGGTGTGATGATGTAATGCATTAGTATGTTTCATTTGGTTGTCTCGTATGGTCTCATTATGCTTTCATTCACTTTCAAATCGGGTGAATAGAAAGCTAAACACACACACTTCTTGAGCTTATGGGCTAGCACATCAGAGCCTGACATAAGACCTACAGAATGGATTTCAATTGATCGTATGCACACATTAGTCGCCGTAGGCCACAAGCCATCACTCTTAGCCAAAGGAGCTACAACCCCGTACTGGTGTGGAATGATGTGCTATGAAGTGAAATTTTAGATCTGAGCACATAGTCAGCGAGCGTTGATCCGATGTGTATTGTGAAGCTTCCGAATGAACGTGTGCCTGAGTGTCAGCGTAGTCATTAGGTTATTGAGCGCCGTAACTACATCTAATGGGATAACCTAATGTCTGTTTTGTCGTTGTGGTGTACATTGGAAAAAGTCGGGGCTCACCAGCCACAAAGAATAATTTTTAGTTTTTTATGCAACACAAAGATTGCAAAAAATGAACAACAGAGCTGTCCAGTTATGTAGACCTGGAAGATGTGAAAATAAAAACAGATTGTAGATGGTATTGTTGAATAAAAAATAAAAATCATAAGAAAATATAAAATCAGTGGTAAGACTTTTGTGAAGTAGAAGAACAAAGTTAGGTGCTCAGGGAGCAGGGGGAGAAACAAATAACACTCTAGTCACTGTGTGTAGATCATATGTAACAAAGAACAAATATTTGATATACTGATTTAAGAGACTATTGATGTCTACAGGTGTGATGGTGTTGTGCATTAGTAAGTACTGTTTGGTTGTCTAGTATGGTCTCATTATGTTTTTGTCCACTTTCAAATCAGGTGAATAGAAAGCTAAAGACACTCACTCATTGTGCTTATGGGCTAGCACATCAGAGCCAAACATAAGACTTACAGAATGGATTTCAATTGATCTAATGCACACATTGATCTCTGTAGGCCACAAGTCACTGTTAAAGGTCGATATCAGGTTGGCAAAAAAAATTTGACACAAAGGAGTTACCACAAAATAGAGAAACAAGGTTAGCAATTTTTTGCTGACCACAAACACTTTAGTATCAGCCATTAGGTCAACATTGCCAAATGCTGATGCTAATGCTGAGGGCTGATATGTATATATATATATATATATATATATATATATATATATATATATATATATATATATATATATATATATATATATATATATATATGTATATATATATATATATATATATATATATATATATATATATATATATATATGTATATATATATATATATAGAATATTATTAATTTTATATATATATATATATATATATATATATAGAATATTATTATTTCTATATATATATATATAGAGCGAGAGAGTTGATAATACTTCTATTATTAATAGAATTAATAACACTTCTGTATTCTCATTAAATTGTAATAATTTTTCTACCATTTAAGAGAATACAGAAGTATTAATTTTTTAGAATATAATTTAATACTAAATTATTAACTAAGATTTATCAGTTATTACTGATACAATAAAATTATAAAATACCTAAACATGTTATGTTGTTGTAACAACTTGCTACTTCAATACTGTTTCCAATGCATGGATTTATTACATCAAGACATAGTCTTACTCTACTCATAGTTCCATTACCACAAGAGACATCACAAATAGACCATAAACTCCATTCTGACCAACCTAACTGTAGCCCTGAAAAAAAAGAAGGTAAATTTGCAAATAATTGAAATGCAACATTCTTGATAATGCATTATTGAAAATTGTATTTAAATTTCCTATATTAGAAATAAATGGTGTTGACTAGAAGTCAAACCTATTATAAATATATCTTAGTGTTAACTTTGAAAAATTTTTTTTGAAAGTTTTATAATAAATACTTTATTTTTGTTGTATTATTATAAAATATTATATTATAAACAAAGTATTATTATAAAATACATTATTTTTGTTGAAATATTTAAGCAGCAGTTTTGTATCTAATAATGATTTATTGATGAAAGAAACTCATTATTTAACAATTTTATCAAAAATCAAACAATAACAAAACTAAAAATGAATATTAAAAGTAAAAGAAATCACTCAAACAAAAAAAAAGGAAATTACTTAAATTCTGTAGGGTCGCAAACCATATGGTGATGCAAAACCATAAAACAATAGATTTAGAGCTAGCAAAGTGAAATGTGATATTTTAAAAACACTCCTTTTTAATATCACATAAAAGTAAAACAAAACTTTGTACTCAATCTCACAGGTTTACTTCAAAATTTGTACTAGTACTATATTAATTAAACATACAGTAATAAAAAATTTAAGACCTCAACCTAAAACAAGAAGAGGAGATGTTAGACAATCAGAGTACAAAATATTGCTTTTTACTATTAAAGTATAATGATAGGTCATTTTAAACTTATTATTTTTTAATTTTTTTGGCACAATAGAATATTTTAGTTAGAGCAGTTAGCAAGTCAGCCCTATAACAAAAGATGGAAAACTGTATTGATTCTCAGAGAGTAAGATGAGATATTAGAGGTTGATTAAAGACTCAAAAGCCTTCCAATTGATAAAGAGAAGAATGATCGGACAATAGTTAGATAAGTCAGATTATTTTTCAGAGTGAAAATGGGGATAACAGATGCCGCCTTTCAGCAGGATGGAAAACAAGACTCTGATAAACACTTGTTAAATAGTTTTGAAAGTATAGACGACTGCTCCAAAGAACACTTCTTCAAGACTATAACAGGTATCTTGTCCATACCACAAGCTGTAGAAGAGTCAAAGCAGGAAATTACTTTGGATACGCTAAATTCTTGAGAATTGTTTAGCTGATAAATATGAAAGTAATGGTTACAATAGGAAATCGCAGCAGCACAATGAGAGGAAAACCATGGAGAAGAGTGAGGGTTGACTAGGAATTGTCGAGAGGGAATTAAGGATTCCATGCCAACCTGAATCAAAGAAGTTACATAAAAGGCACACTTGTTAGCAGGAAGACGAAAGATTTCTATCCAAAGACTATTATGAAGAAAATCACGCGAAGAGTCCCAGTCAGCTCTAAGGTAGTTATAATAGGTACAATGATAAGGGGATTCTGATGATGAAGAAAAATGAGATAATAGTTTTGGAGAGATCAAACCGTGATCAGAAGCACCTAAAGGTGAATGTGGAGAAAATGAACACTGATTGGGTCAGAAACAAGACATTCCAATCGTCTGGAAAACGAGTTGGAAAATTGATTATTTGTGTTAAGGAAAAAAAGTTAAGCTCTTGTGTCAGTGACTCTGCAAAAGTTAAGGACCTTAACGTCTGCAGAGTCACTGACACAAGAGCTTAGCCATTCAAGATGATGAGCATTAACAACACTTTATTCTATAACTTAATAAGAAAACAGAGGTGTTAACTTTTTAGTACATAATTTAATATTAGTATATTAGCTAAGAAATATAATTTATTACTAATACAATGAAATTATAAAATACCTAAACATGTTATGTTGTTGTAACAACTTGCTACTTCAATACTGTTTCCAACGCATGGATTCATAACATCAAGACACAATCTTCCTCTACTCATTGTTCCATTACCACAAGAGACATCACAAAGAGACCAAAAACTCCATTCTGACCAACCTAACTGTAGCCCTGGAAAAAAGTGGTAAACTTGCAACATTTTTCAATGCAACATTGAAAATTTTATCTTAATTTCCTATTTTTAAAATAAATGAGGCATTAAGAGCCAGAGAGGTTTAACCTCTTTCTGACTTCTTTTGGTTCTTTCTGAAGTAATCTCATTTGAAATATTATCAAATCATTAAAATAGTTAACATTGAAGTTAACAAAATAGTTAATAAAAACAATAAACACACTAGCACATAGTTTCTATATTGTAAATCAATTACATTTTAAATCAAACTTTTAAATCAGAGAATTGTTAAAAATTAAGTCATAATACAGCTGACAGCCACAATCCAGCTGGTTAGGCCATTATGGCACACGCAATATTTGCAGTTATTAGCAACAAGGTTTTACAATAACAATGTTGTACTACATCTGTACATTACTCTGCCTTTTCTTTAATAAAGTTCCAGTTAAGCCTTAAGCAGTATCTTGTCTGCTTTATGAGCAGAACTTTCAATTGAATTGTTTATACTGTCCCACATTTTGCAGGTGTCTTGATGAGGTGGGTGAAAATCAAGATTGAACATTTTACAAAAGATGTTGTCTTGGTTGCCTTCCTATTTGCTTCTGAACATTTAGCCTAATATAACTGGTATAATTTTGTGGTGTTCAGTCAAAACATAAATAATTTCGGTTTAGATTTTTGTGTCAACTGTAATGAGACTCTTAAGCCAATGAACTGCTCAATGTATTCTATTCCTCATTGCTTGTTAAATTATGAGGAGGATGTCTTATTAGGTCTACTTTTGGAATTCCCTCATTTTTCAGAGCTGTAGCACAAAAAATTCTGCCATCACTGATGCAAAGGGCACCACAAAAAAAAGTCTTACATACTCTGGCATATGTACCATTGTCATCATGAAATAAATAAGCTTTGAGCAGCTCCATCTTATATATTCAACTCTGAAATGCTTTTACTTAACTTCACAAGATTACACAAGATCAGTCATACAGAAGTTGATTGCAAAGATCAGTCATACAGAAGTTTATTGCAAAGATCAGTCATACAGAAGTTGATTGCAAAGATCAGTCATACAGAAGTTGATTGCAAAGATCAGTCAGACAGAAGTTGATTGCAAAGATCAGTCATACAGAAGTTGATTGCAAAGATCAGTCATACAGAAGTTGATTGCAAAGATCAGTCATACAGAAGTTGATTGCAAAGATCAGTCATACAGAAGTTGATTGCAAAGATCAGTCATACAGAAGTTGATTGCAAAGATCAGTCAGACAGAAGTTGATTGCAAAGATCAGTCAGACAGAAGTTGATTGCAAAGATCAGTCATACAGAAGTTGATTGCAAAGATCAGTCAGACAGAAGTTGATTGCAAAGATCAGTCATACAGAAGTTGATTGCAAAGATCAGTCATACAGAAGTTGATTGCAAAGATCAGTCATACAGAAGTTGATTGCAAAGATCAGTCAGACAGAGCATAAAAATTGTTTATAATAAATTGTTGCCTCTGTGGCAAAAGTTTGTGGAGATTTAAGTGGCAACAACAGCCTACTGGTTGAAAGATCTTTGCAAGTACAATTCATCTGGTGCTGCTTATGTAGTCTTCTCCTGTAGCAATTCATCTCTTTTGCATGTTTTTTTTCCAATTTTCAGTATTTCTTATTTTTTTGCAACCACAAAAAGAAACAAAACAAATTTTTTTTTTAAAACATCTTCACATATTTAAAGTTGTTTAAATATATATATATATATATATATATATATATATATATATATATATATATATATATATATATATATATATATATATATATATATATATATATATATATATATATATATATATATATATATATATTTAAACAACTTTAAAATGTATTATAAAAACAGAGTGCTCAATGTCCCCAAAAAAAATAAAGGAGCAATTATAAATTAAAAAAATATATATATTTTTTTAAACATCTTCACTTCCAACAAGGCTAGCAACCACTAATTAAAGTTGGAAGTTACTGGAAGAGAAAAAATGAAGTTTATAAAGCAAGATAATGATTAACAGTCAACTTAAAAGATTGCAAATCATATGAATATGGAAAACAAGATGAAGAGAATTCAAAGAACTGATGTATGAGGAAAAAAACTAGACAAATAAGAATTTTTAGAGCACTTAGGAACAGTCATAATAAAAGAATGATACTTAATTGAATGACGAGTAACATAAGAATGAATTTTAGTAGATGGCACTGGAGACACTAGCTCTTTAGAGCAGTGCCCATTATACTATTTATAGAAATGAGAAAGACAGGCAACATTATGACAATGTGATAATAGTTGAAGGTTGGCTGCAAGAGCAACTTGCTTAAAAATCGAAAGGGCATCATTCATAGATCCACTCCAGATATGCCAACATTATTCCATACAAGGACAGGTTTGAAATTTATAGAGATAAAGAATAGAATCTGGAGTTTGCAAGTAAGAGTAAAATCAGATTGCAAGTATGAGTTAATTCTAAAAGACAAAGGATAGCTGATTCATTGAGTACATTACCATTCATAAATATAGGAAAACTTAGATTGTTGCAACAATTATAAGCTGAAAAAAATTGAGTCTTATCTGAGT
Organism: Hydra vulgaris; assembly: GCF_038396675.1. Taxonomy (NCBI): domain Eukaryota; kingdom Metazoa; phylum Cnidaria; class Hydrozoa; order Anthoathecata; family Hydridae; genus Hydra; species Hydra vulgaris. The sequence goes on along the minus strand of NC_088932.1, from coordinate 2,221,449 downwards.
TGAGTTTCTGGAAGATCATTAATGTAAATTAAAAAAGTATAGGCCCAAGAATAGAGGAGCCCCTGAAGTTACAGGAAATGATTAACAGTGCTGCCATGACAACTCTTATGCTATAATTGGTAAGAAAGGATTCAATAATCTTAAAGATGTTACCTGATACACTGTAAAAAGAGAGCTTACGGAGAAGCCGTAAAAAAAGAGCTTATGGAGATCTATACTAGATTACAAAATACAAAACTGTTTGAATGACTTCATAAATGCATTGATAATAAAACTAAAAAGTTAAATTATTTTAATCAAAAAATAACTCAAAAATTCAGAATAATCATAAGTAGACATGAAAACTTTTATGTATTTAGTGCTCTTCAAATTAAGACTGGGACAGATAATAACTTAGCATTTAAATTTATCATAATTTCTAATGTCAAACATTTTAAATACATGGACAACTATTTGTCTTTAGTGCTTAATGAATTCACATATTGGTCAACTAAAGAAAAAAATAAAAATACCTATACCAAAATGCTTTGAGAAGTTTTTTAATGTAATTGGCATAATAAATTTTAATGAAGGAGCAAAAGAGATCCCAATTTTAGTCAAAGCTCCAGTCCAAACCTAATCAACATACAAATTCAAGAATACCTTTTAATTTGTGTAACTCCAATTGGTACTGTTTTCTTTATTTCAAAGGCATATGGAAGCAATGCCTGAAACAGATTTATTACAGAGAAATGCTGTATTGGACAACATTGTATCAGGAGACTTTTTATTGGCTGACAAAGAATTTATTATTAGTGATTTGCTTGTTGGAAAAGGTCACACCTTGTTATTTCTCCTTTTTTAGAAGATAAAGTAAAGTTCTCTAAAAGAAATACTACAAAAATCTCAAACATTGCCCAATATTCATGTCGAAAAAGCAACTTCTAAAATAAAAAAAATTACATATAAGCCAATGTGTTTTTCCTTTAAAATGATTTACTTATTTAGTTATCCTCCATTGGTGCCTTTATAAATATTTATTTTGCTAATATATCTGTTTTAACAATTTAAGTAACTTGTGGAACGAGTTAGATTATTTTTGTTAGCAAATTTATTTATTTTTTCTATATTATAGAAAAGAAAATATTTTGATTTAAATATTTCAAAAATTTTAGAAAAGTAAATATTTTAAATATTTTAAAAATTTTTGTTGTAAATATTTCTTTTGCTAATTGAGAAATCAAAAAAAGTAATGCAATGTGTCAATGCGGTAGTGGTAGAGCGCTTGCCTCATAAGCGAGAAGTTCCGAGTTCGATTCCCGCCACGTCCTTGGTAGTTTTGCACTCAACTTGTTTCTCTGCACAGCAGTCTTGTTTTTCAAGGTTTGTATTTCTGAGTTATAGAGTTGAGAGAGAGTTGAAACCACAACTAAAGCAGCCTCCTGAACTGTAGTGGCCTTCATGGCCTTGGGGAGATGAAATTAAATAAAAAAAAAAAATAGTGGAATCAATACAGCATAAACTGTTCAAATTTTAATTCAGTTTTGCAGTAAATGTTTTCAACTCCGGTTTTTTTGATTCAATTTCTTAAGCAATGATGAATTTAAAATTTTATTAGTTCCAATAAAAAAAATCAGTTTTTGGGTAATGTAATAGTAAAGTATTAATGGTAAGTAATTGGGTAAAGTAATGGTCTCGCTTTTCCCGATCGTAACAAGTTTGGGGCTAAAACAGATAAAAGTCATTTTATTATAACAAATTGATTTTTATTTATAAAAAAAAAGATATAATAATTTATATTAAAATTATTATGTTAAAATATAACAGTATCGAAAATAATAAAAATATACACCTAATGTGTGCTATAGATTATTTAATAGAACTCATTAACCACTAAATGTAACGCATAAAAAGTTACACTTAACTTTATTAATACTGGTACATATACTTAAATACAGGGCCAGCACAAAAGGGCTATAACAGGCCCATTTTACCAAGTCTATCAAAGGCAGCCACTACAAGGTCAGGGGATTTAGAGAAAAAAATCACAACATATTATACAAATTTTATTCTATTTTTATATCTTGAATATACTTTTTCAGGAGAAAATAAATCTGATGCATTATTACAAAAAATATTGGATTCCTGATCATGTAGCAGCTATCCTTATTATTGGTACTGAAGATCTTAATGAAGATGCAGTGACTCTTTAGACTCTGTTAGTGTTTTTAGCAAGCAATTTTATCCATTTGCTAAATTTGAATTTAGCAAATGGAAAGTTCGCCATGAGCTAATCAGTGAGCATAAGAAATATGCTTAACATAATGCCATCTCTATCTTTGTTAAATGAAATAAATGTAGCTCCAGGATTAGTTGCAATTTTGTTAATCAGTTTTAGAGTAAAAGAAATATTGGAAAAGTGTGTTGTGTTGAGTGATATTGGTCACCAAATTATTTCCTTCAAAGTAAAGTTAAATTATGTTTATATTTTAATACTATTAATCTTTTTAGTCTATTGGTCCTTCGATATATATATTTACATAGGCCTCAATTCGTCATCTTTAACAGATGACAAATTTTAACAATCTTCCATCATCATGAAAAGATTTCGAACAAAAAAACTACCGCACAGTTAGAAAAGTCAGAAAAAATATAATTGAGATATTTAAAAACATTGGATTCCAAATAGAGATTCAAACCAATCTAAACAGTGTTAATTTAATAATAACTTAAAGTACAACCCAAAAGATAAGACATCCACAAAAAAAAACGAACACAATTTGGTTTAACCCATCCTACAATAAAAGTGTCTCTACCAATGCTGGCCAAATCTTTTTGCAATTAATAGATAAGCATTTCCCACCTTCAAACCGATTGCATAAACTATTCAATCGAAATGCCACAAAAGTTAGCTAGAGTGGCTCAAACAATATTTCAAAAATCACAAAAAGTCACAACAAAAATATAAATTAAAAAACACGACTGAAAATCTCCCTTGCAATTGCAAACAAAAAGAAATCTGTCCACTGAAGAAAAATTGTAGAGCGACAAACATAACTTACAAATGTATAATATCTTCCCCAAACACAACCAGCAAAGTTTACATTGGTTTATCAGAGGGCATGCGGAAATATGCAGATATATATATATATATATATATATATATATGTAAACCATCGTCTCAAAATATATATGGGAAACTAGGGAAAAACTGAAAGTAACACCAGCATTAATCTGATCTATGCTAAAAAAAGCCCCTGCTTACAACAATACAGCAAAAAAATGTTTACTTTGTTTATGTGAAAAACTAATAATTTTACTTTAAAAAAAATGCTGAAGAGCTACTTAATAAAAAAACAATAACCAAATTCAATTACCAAAAAAAAATTTTTTCAGTATAGGTTTTTACTGTTTAGTTTTATGTAAATAGTTTCAATTGTATATAATTTTTTAACAAATATATATATATATATATATATATATATATATATATATATATATATATATATATATATATATATAAATATATATATATATATATATATATATATATATATATATATATATATATATATATATATATATATATATATATAAATATATATATATACGAATTAATATTATTATCTTTAAACAGTTACTGAAAATGAAATTGTAATACTGGATTATTAATTAAGTAGGTGTGAGATGATAAACTAATTAGTAGAAAATTTTAAAATTTTTGCTTTTATTTATAATAATTATAAGTATAAAAAACGGGTTGGACATAATAATAATAGTATTAATTTATTTAATGTTATATTGCAAATAATTTATTTTATTAACAAAAAAATGATATAAATTTAATTAAACAACAGTAAAAAATTAATATTTAATCGCATGTCCCCGGTTTTTTATCACAGTTTTGCATCTATTCGGCATTAAGTTAATCAAATTTTGACAACATTCTAAAGGAATGTTATTCCAAGCATTCTGGACAACTTGCCATAACTCCTGCTGATTTTTTAGTTTTTGACTATAAACTGCCTATTTTACATCTGTCTAAGGGTTTTTGACCAGATTGAGATCCCATGACAGTGCAGGCCAATCCATAACTGCAACCCTATTCTCGATGAACCAACTTTTTACCCTGCAACTGCTATGCTTTGGATTGTTGTCCTGCATATAAACCCATCTTAGAGGCATATCTTCTTCTGCATAGGGCAACATGGTATTTTGTAATATTTGAAGGTATACGTCTTGGTTCATAATACCATCAATCTTATAGATTGACCCTACGCCATAATAAGAAAAACAGCCCCAAATATTTATTTTTGCTCCGCCATGCTTTACAGTTTTTATGGTGTATTGCGGTTTGTATGCAGAGTTAGGTGGCCTCCTTAGATACATCCTGCATCCACTTGACCCAAATAAAACAATTTTGCTTTCATCAGACCACAAAATATTACGCCATTTTGAAACAGGCCAATCTGCATGCGTTTTTGCAAAATGTAATCTTGCTACCACATGCCTTTTTCAAAAGGGGAACTTTTCTTGGGCTTCTGGCGACTAACTACTTTGTACTAATTGCCTATGTACCGTTCTCGAAGAAATGCTTAAATTTAAATCTTCTTTAAAATGGCAGGAAGTTACAAAACGATCGGCAACAGCTGCACGTTTTATCAATCTGGCTTCATGTTCAGTCGTTTTTTGTTTTCGGCCCCTTGTTTCGCCTACATTTTTCAATTTTAGAGCATTTCTAATCATCAACTTAATGTCTCTTGAATAAATTTGTATGTTTTCCCTTCTTGTTTTAATTTAATAATTAGTTGTCTCTTTTATGCACTACAATGCTTTGCACGACCCATAATTTCTATTTATAAAATAAATTTATACGATTATTTTATATATTTCATTAAATTAACACTAAAATTAATCTTACTTTTAATTAGTCTTACTAAAACCAAATAAAGAAAAAGCTAATATAAATAAATTGATAAGAAACAACAGATATGTTATTTTAATCTACAAATCTAGATATGTTCGTATATAAAATTTGGGACTTCCCTAAAGTAATTTGAACAGTGTTACCAACATTTTTTACTCCCATTTCATTATTCAGTGTTTGTATTATTGTTATGCCTAAATTTATTAATTTATATTTAAATTTACATAAAATTATTATCACAAATCATTGTTTTACTAGCCACTACTATTATTTTGTCCACAACTGTATATATGTATATTCATATATATATATATATATAAATATATATATAAATATATATATATATATATATATAAATATATTTATATAAATATATATATAAATATATATATATATATATATATATATATATATATATATATATATATATATATATATATATATATATATATATATATATATATATATATATATATATATATATATATATAGATATCCATATAATGAGCTTGATACTTGTTCTCATTAGCAGTTTAACTTTTTTATTAAACCCGAGTTTATAATGGCTTAAGAAATAATCTCTTACCATTTTTTTATAAAGAAATAAACTGATAACATGTCAATTATATTTAATCTAAAAGTTCCATTTGTATAATGTCATGTACTAACATCTGTAAATGCCAGTAGTTTATATGTTAGTTATTTTATAATATAGATATACATGATCATTTCATATAGTTATATGAAATGATCATGTATATCTATATTATAAAATAACTCTTACAGATACTCTAACAATTTAAAGTCATTTTTGCTTCAACTTTTTTATACTGTATTTAGAAAGATGACAGGAAGTGGAAAAAACAACAAAAAAAATTTTTCAGTCTTTGCAGTGGATTTGAACCCACAAAAATGTTAAGAAACCACTGACCTATTGAAGATGTTACAATTAAAAAGAATTATTCTATAAAATTTTTTATAAATTGATTTATATGATCTGCAAACTCTCTCCTGTGATAGTTCTGATAGCTAAAATTTATATCAAAATTGTATAACTCAAAATTATTAAAAACAGTATTAAAAACAGATAGTTTAAAAAATTTTGCTGAGAGTTTATTGCATAAAAGTTTCTACAAGAAACTTCTAATATATAGAGTGGACTTATTTGACATAACTAGCTCCCTGTGATTTTTATTCCAGGTTCTCTTTTGCATTGTAAACAAACATGGCCTTTATGAGGAAGTTGCAATTTTAATATAGTTTTTAGTTTAAAAAAATGTCAGGAGAAATGTCACGAAATTTTCATTTATGTTAGAGATAGTTTTGTTATGTGTTTATGTTTTCATTTAGGTAAATTTTCACACCAAACGCAGTAAAAAGACAATTTTCTTTTTTAAAGTAGAAAAATAGAATTCAGACTTTTCCTTTTGAAATAAATAAAAGGGGTAAGGTTCTAATAAGTTCTAAGTATGCAGAAATAGTGTGCATAATAACTTATTTTGCTCTAGATTTATATATATATATATATATATATATATATATATATATATATATATATATATATATATATATATATATATATATATGTAAATTATGTTAGTGTATATTAAAGAACAGAGCAATAATAAATTAGTAAAAAACACTTATCTTACTTTTATCTTCTACTTTAAGTTTCACCATTGCTGGATCATCAGGAAGAGTCCTGATATAAATTATATCAGGACTCTTCCTGATATAATTTATATCTTCCTGATACAACTTAATGAACAAACGAGTGTTAACTTTTTAATATATAATTTAATACTAATATAATAACTAAGAAGCATCAAGTATTACTAATACAATGAAATTATAAAATACCTAAACATGTTATGTTGTTGTAACAACTTGCTAATTCAATACTGTTTCCAATGCATGGATTCATTACATCAAGACACAATCTTCCTCTACTCATTGTTCCATTACCACAAGAGACATCACAAAGAGACCAAAAACTCCATTCTGACCAACCTAACTGTAGCCCTGGAAAAAAAGGTAGTAAATTTGCAAATAACTAAAATGCTACATTCTTTAATGCAAAATTAAAAATTGTATTTAAATTTCCTATATTAGAAATAAATGTTGTTAACCTGAAGTCGACAAAATTATAAAAATATCTAAGTATTTACTTTAAAAATATTTATTTTTAAAGTATTATTTACAAAGTATAAAATATTTTTGTGGAAAAGTTTTAGCTGCAGTTATGTAACTAATAAAGAGTTGTTGATAAAAAAAAATTTTAATATTGCTATCAAAAATCAAAACAAACAAAAAACAACAAAAAATTTAAATTAAAAGTAAAAATTATTTTAAAAAAGATAAAAATGGAAATCACTATACCCTATATGATGCTAAAGTTATAACAGACCTGATGTTAATAAAGTGAAATGTGATATGTAAAAGACTTTGTACTCCAACAGACTTATTTCTTTTAATAAGTGACACTCATCAATAAAATATGAAATTATATATATATATATATATATATATATATATATATATATATATATATTATATATATATATATATATATATATATATATATATATAAATAGATATATATATATATATATATATATATATATATATAATATATATATATATATATATATAAATATATATATATATATATATATATATATATATATATATATATATATATATATATATATATATATATATATATATATATATATATATATATATATATATATATGTTTATATATATATATGTTTTTATAATTTTTTAAGAGGTATTTATTTTCGTGCCTACATTTAGAAATTAATTTAATAATAAGAGAATATGATTTTTAATTTAATAAGAGACTATGCTGTCAAAATATATTTGGGATTTAAAAGAATAAAATTTTAATTTACAATGGTCTATTCGAAAATCTGCCCCTGCCTTTAATAACCTTTCCAAAAAATGTATGCTATGTTTGCAAGAAAAATTTTAAATAATTACTCATTTAAATCAGGAAAATTTATTAAATAAAAAATCTGAATTAATTTCTAAATTTAGGCACGAAAATAAATACCTCTTAAAAAATTATAAAAACAAATGACCAAATTAAACTATCCCCATTCCAGAGAAATTTACTTAATAATTACTTTCTGTAACTTCCCGTTAACCAAAAAAATATAGTAATTAAAAAAAAAATTTTATAATAATTTATAACTTCCTGTAAAATATTTTTTTTTATAAATTGAATTTTTTTTGAGATTTAGTAACTCTTCCTGATGATCCAGCAATGGTAAAACTTAAAGTTGAAGAAAAAAGTTGGATAAGTGTTATTTACTAATTTATTGCTCTGTTCTTTAAGAACATTGAGCACTCTATTTGTAAAATACTGTAACATAATTTACATATATATATATATATACATATATATATATATATATATATATATATATATATATATATATATATATATATATATATGTAGGGGAAGACGGGAAACATTCGACCACTTAGCTGGTTTTTATTAACTTACAACCCATTTTTTGCCAGAAACAATTAAATTTTTTTAGCATAACAAGTAATGGTCTTAAACAAACAAATTAAAAAGATAATGTATATAAAACATTATTTTTTTTAAATCTACCACTGTTTTAAAAGTAAGCCTCAAAGTGGTCGAATGTACCCCACCGCTGTGCTAGTTTCAACCACCTAGAAGGATATTTTCGACCATATCATTTTCAACAAAATAATAAATCTATAAGCATTTTGTATTTTATATGTTTTATTGTACAAATTAAAACTTTCCATAAAATATACAAAAACAAATATTAATAGCTATTTTACAACAAGATTTGCGAAATTATATCAAAATAAAATTAATGATGCTGTTCTTTCCATCTTTGTTGGAGTCACAGACTTTAAAAGCACTTTTTTTTTCAGGTTGATAACTTTTCCTCTTTCTTTTAATTTTTTCCAAATGAAGTTTCTCAATCTTTTCTTTTTCAGGAGTGTCAGCATATATCTTTGACTTAGTTACCTCTTTATTTGTTTTGTCTTTGAGGATTGTTAGGCAAGGGCCGCACATGTTCTGGAATCAGTTTTTAATTGTTAGAGTTATTCTAGTAGTTGCAGAAAGAATGCGTTTCATTGGTAGATAAGGGTGGTAAATTATTTTGTAATGGTGTACCTATTACCCCTAGACTTTTACTTGGTTCTCCCATTAAGGTTCTCTTTGTGACATATCTGGGCATGAAATCTTTTTGCAGCTTATCTATCAGACAGTGAATTATTGAAAATACTGATAATTGTTTCCTTCACCACATTTTCATTCTTTTTTATTTCTATCTGTTTTTGTTACATATTTTCGAGGCATCTAAAAGATAAGAGAAATAAATTATCGAGGTATTTTCAAGCGCCGGTTGAATGTTCCCCAGCTAGGTAGATCGAATGTACCTCACACATGTTATATATAAACAATGCTGTTAAAAGCCAATTTTTTGAAGTAAACTAAACACAAAGGTTTTTAACTCAAGATATCATTAAATAATAAACAACAAAAAAGTTTAGAAGAAGTTTTGAAATTGGAAAAGAGATTCTCTGAGTACTATTTAAAACGTAAAAAAATTACCATTTATATCAATAATAAAATTTTCTTCTATATAAGTACTAATACAAATAAAGATGGATTGACACTTTTTTTCCAGCAATGGCTTATTAACAGACAAAATATGCATAAAAAATTTTAAGTGGTAATTTTAATCATGCTGGGAAATATTTGAAAAGGTTGAATGTTCCCCATGGTCGAATGTTCCTCGTCTTTCTCTCTCTATATATATATATATATGTATATATAAGCCTCAGCGAGAAGTGAGAGCTTTAGCTCTCGCTTGCCCACAATTCCCTAAAATGTTTTATGGGAGCAATTTATGGCTCTCGCAAAGGTTTAATTTTTTTTTATAAAAAAAAATAATTCAAATAAAAGACAAAGTTTGATTTGCATACAAAATGCAATTGTTTATTTTGCGTAACAACTGATTCTTTTTGTAGTGTTTGAGATTGTATGTTAACTTGTTAACAGTTTGTCGACTTTATGATAAGTTTTTTTGTACTGCAACAATTAATTTGTTATTAGTAGAGCAGAATTTTAGGATTATAAATGTGAGTATAAATATTACATAACTACAATATAAAGTTATAATAGAATTAGTAAAAAAAGAATTTTTTTCTTTTTAAACATAGATATTCAGCGCAGAGAGATTTCTTATTTTAAAATCCATGGTGTAAAATGAAACAAGTAGTTATATTGCATGTGAAACCATGCAATATAACTATAACATTAATGAAAATATGTTTAAGTTGTTCATAAAAAAAAGAATTATCATTATAAAGAAAATGAAAAACGCTAAGTCATTTTTCAAATAAAAATAAATAATTGCATAATATACTGCAATGCTATTTAAAAAGCACGGTTGTAGCAAAAAAAAAAAAAGGAATTAAAAAAGAATGCCAATTGAAATGCGAATGTTTTTGATTAGATTGCACTAACTAATAAATTATCAAATTATTACACTCTAAATTATTGTATTATAATTTTTATTTTATGTAATAAATTATATACTTTATATATTAATTACTTTAATCTGTTTATTTTCAGATAAAACAAAACAAGATAAAACACAGGTTTTAACTAGGGGAGCAGGAGGGTGGTAATCTCAAGAACATTCCCTTCCTCCCTTAACAAAGCCAAAAAAAAATAGCATCCCTAAATAAACTCTAGGTTCATCACTGATATATATATATATATATATATATATATATATATATATATATATATATATATATATATATATATATATATATATATAGTATATATATACATACATATATATATACATATATATATATACATATATATATACATATATATATATATATATATATACATATATATATATATACATATATATATATATACATATATATATATATATATATATATATATATATATATATATATATATATATATATATATATATATATATATATATATATATATATATATATATATATATATATATATATATATATATATATATATATATATATATATATATATATATATATATATATATATATATATAGTTCTCAGAATTAGGGTCGGCAATATAACAAACAAACAATGTAAGACTAAATTACTACACAATATACAATTGTTCAAAGAAATAAATAATTTCAATAATTTGCTTATTTCTTTGAGGTTTTGAAGTCTGATATTAAATTGGTTTTACTTATACATGATCAAAATTAAAATGCAAACTTTCTTCTAGTTTCTATATAAATAATGTTATAATATAATTCTATATATAATGAGACAGTTGTTAGGAAGTACAACATGACAAATAAACATCCCCATACAGTATGCCTAGATATATAATTAACTTATAGCTAACTTAACTTTTTATCAAAATTATATGTTAATTGGTGTTTACACATGTAAGAGTGGTTTTTTTTTTATTATTTACTAAAATTATACTAGAATAAAGAAAAAATATTCCAAATTTTATTCCAAAAAAAACTCAAAAAATTGCTTAAGAAAAGCAGAAAAACATCAAAAAAAAAAAGCAAAAAAACTTTATTGACCCAAAAAAATGCCTCAGGAAAAAAATGTGTTCTTTTGAACTTTTAGGATTGATTCTCCAGTAACTGATTATTTTGTGTTAATGTAAAATCAATTTTTTTCAAAATTCTCTTATTCTTTTGGACTTGTTTTGGACTATTTGTATCATGAAAAACAAAATAAACTCAAATTTACCGTGATTTAGCATAAAACAAGCCATGTGCCAAAGTTCTATCTATAGGATTAGTTAACTAATATTTAGTTTGGTAAGGTTCCAACTAACCAGTTAAAGTAAACATTGACTGCAGTGTCTCTTGACTGCTGCTTTTTCAACTAGTTATTTTAAAAATTTTATGCCAATCAAAAATCTTATAAATGCATAGATTTGAATATCAATGTAAAGTTTTCTAATTTTTATGACGATGTAAAAAAATATTACACTAAAATGCTTATATTCGCCATCTTTTTAAATTCTTTTTGTAACATTACTGTTACATTGTAAAATATTATTGTTACATTGTAAAAGAAAAAGATGGTTGTACATTGTAAAAGTAAGTTGTAAAAGATGGTTTCTATTAGCATTGAAATAACTATTAAAAACAAAAATTAAAGTTTTACATGGCAAAGTGTACTTGACTGTTAGTCAATGTAAGTACCATTTGCCACTCCTATCCTTAAAAATCTGTCGATGTAAGTATGTTTAACAGTATCTAGCCCCTAACGGTGAGTCAGTTAATTTCCCATCACTTATTTTATTATTAGATATTTTCTGAACAAGTTATTTTTACAAAAAAAAAACTTTTGAAGGAATGGTATTAGCATTCCTGTGTGGAACCCAAAGTTGTTTATGTACATAGTACATGAAAAAATTAGGTGTTATTTTAAAAATCCAAGACAAGCAAAAGCTACAAATGGTAACCATAATGTTCATGTTATCACATTTTAAATAACATTAACTCAGACTGTAATGTTTCTCTTCACAATTTGTCAATCATAATGCTCCCTAAAACTTCTCAACCCTGGAGCATCAATGATTCGCTATGGCAAAGAGTTCCAGTGTTTGACTATATGAATGGTAAAGAAAATTTGCCTCTGTTCGCAATGCTTTATGAGCTGCCACTTTATTTGCATAACATAACCATATGTACCACCAGCATGTCCATTGCAAAGAAAGGAAGAAAGGAACTTAGGTGGGTGATGCCATTTAATGAGATCAATCTGACATATTATTTTAAAATGTTGTATCTTATCACTTTTGATCCTTCTCTCAGTCAGGGTGGTAAGTCCTAGTACTTTGGAATTGCAATTTCTAAATGTGGTCTAATATATGTTGCATATAGCAATTTCCACATATTTAAACCTTTGTGCTGAAATGCTCTTTTAAAAACTGCAAGTATTTGATTGACCTTTATAGCAGCATAATCTGCTTGTGCCTTAACTTTAAGGTTATCTGAAATGAGCACACTTAAATCTCGTTCAATATGAGTAATAGCTAATGTGAATTGTAATCCATTGTCATCATACATACAGTATTTTTAATTAAATTTAGTTGATCCTTGACCAATATGCATGACCTTACATTTTTTTATATTAGATTTAATCCCCCAATTTCTTGACCATTCCACAGCTTTATTGGTATCAGCTTGTAAAAAATCCACATCTGATGGTGTAAAAAATCAACATCTGATGGCTGATTACCCCAATGATTTTGCTATCAATATAACTCTATATTGTGTGTCAAATTATCTGGCAGGTCATTAATATACAACACAAAAAGAAGGGGCCCGAGGACTGATCCCTGTAGGACACTGCTAATTACACCTTTCCAATCTGATGTATTTGGTCCTAATTTGACCTGTTGTTGCCTTTTATTTAGCCATACCTTATCTATGCAAGCCATAGCCATATCTATGCAAGAATCTGACCACACACACCATATGCATAAAGTTTATGTATAGTAGTCTGTGAGGCACTGTATCAAAGGATATCCTTGTTGTAAAGCCTCTGTAATAATGTCAAGAGTTTCTAACATGACACCTGTAGACACCTGTAGCTTGACAGTCATGGATGATAACCTCTGGTGTAACTGATTCAATTACTTTACCAGGAATTGATGTTAAAGAGACTGGTCTCTAGTTTGAAGCTAAAAGTCTAGAGCCTTTTTTAAATATTGGTGTAACATTTGCTTTTTTCCATATCGGGCACAAAGGTAAAGCCATACTTGAAGAATAATTTGAGAAGACCTGTGGGTAAATGTCATCTAATTCAGTGGACTTATTTGAATCAAATGCTTTTCAAAAAAACAGACAATTTTGCAATTTTCTGTTTTTGATACGCTCATGATTGAAAAAGGGAAGCCCATCTGAGGGTTTCATAAAAAAACAGAATAAAAAAAATTACTTAAAGCACTGCAAATTAATTCACCTTCTGTTATGATTATTCCATAAGTGATTTTCAAAGTATGCTCTTTTGCACTTTTTTTTTTTTTTTTTTTTGCACATTGAAATGGAGTATTTTTGGAATTAGTTTTGCTTTTTGAACAATGGTCTCTTCATATTCCATTTCTTTCTTTTTCATTTTCATTTTTCAATTTTTTCTTTTTTTACTGATATACTAGCTGTTTTAAGCTCTAATTCTAGTTTGAAACAAATCTCCCAGCAGATTTATATTTGGCCTAGAGGTCTCATTTTAGTCAAATAGCAGCTGTAACATTAGTTGTCATCCAAGGTTCATGATTCAAAATTATTTTAGAGTCAGTTGTTGGTATATATTGAGCACACGCTAAATTATATTCTCGAATAGAAATTTCATAGCAATCATTTGCTAGTAAGCCAGCAAATAAATTACTCCAGTTTAGTGATCTAAATTTTCCTAAAATCTACTTTTGCCCAAACAAGTCTTGGGGAATTATTGGCGGATTGGTTTGCATCAGTAATAGCAATGGCATACTCACATGTGTTCATAAAGTGAGCACAACCTTGTGATGCATAGCCAAGAAGATCACCTGTTTTTAGTGAAAAAACACAGTCTGGCTTATCTGTAATAAAAAAATCAAGGATGTTATTTGGCTCTTCCTCAAGAGAATTTGGAAATGTTGGAAAGGAAGCAATTTGCACAAGATGATTCTTTTAAAGGCAGTTAAGGAATACTTTACCTGGACGCTTATCACCCATAAATGTCTCCTCCATGTTGGCAGTTGTTGCTGTTCCTCCAATAATGTCCACAATGTCCACAAGGTTATTTTATAGGGGTATTTATTATTCTATGAAGAGATATGTACTTTTGAAACTATTTAACAAATGCTTATCGAGTCTTCCTTCTCAGTCTGCTGTTAAGTGACATCTGTTATCCTTTTTTCAAAATTCTGGAGAGCGACTTGACTTGCCTAACTACCATCCCATCACTCTTCTTACTATCTTTTTACTAACAAACACTTAATCTCCTATCTTGAATCTAAAAACTTACTTTCCGATCATCAATATGGATTTCAATCTTCTTGTTCTACTGCTAATTTGTTAACAGTAATAACTGATAGGTTTTATTGTGTTTAAGTTATCTTCAGTTAATCATTACCTAGCTTTTTAACCCTATCCTCTATTTTAAAGTAACTCCTAACTTAATAGAGGTTGCTTGCAACCATATTGGAAGTACATAAGAGTTTAAAAACATATAAATATGTGCCAGTATTTAATAAATAGTAAATGCAAGTATAAAATTATAATATATAAAGTATTATAAATTTTTTTCTAGCCCCAGCTATCAACCCCTACTAAATCTTATAATTTTGCCGAGGCAGGGGCCAAGTTTGCCAAAAACCTCTTTTTGTCGGGGCCGGGGTCACGGGGCCACAAAGAGCCCATTGCTACAGCAAGAGTTCCTGAGGAACTCTTCCTGATGATCCAGCAATGGTGAAACTTCAAGTCGAAGATAAAAGTTAGATAAGTGTTTTTTACTAATTTATATATATATATATATATATATATATATATATATATATATATATATATATATATATATATATATATATATATATATATATATATATATAATCTCGATATCTTGATTTCTCAATATCTCAATAACTTTTGAGTATTTGGAACTCTATTTCCGGTCCCACTTATTTGAACCAAAATCTTCTTAATACATCGAACTTTTTGCCTGGTCCCCCGAGAGTTCAAGTTATCAAGATAGGGGAGTAGCGTACCTTGGAAGTATTTTCAAACTTTTACAAATATAAAAAAAAATATGTTCTGTAATAAAATCTTGATGATATTAGTTACTCGCGGATTTTTTATTAAACATCCAGACATATTTTTTCATCCCTTTTTTTAATTTCAAAAAATAGCTTACACTACAGCCAAGATACACCACCAGTGGTGTACCCTGGAGGTATGTATGTTGTACCTTGGTATTATTGCTTAAACAGATCAAGTACTCAACATAATAGAAATTTGATATAATGTTTACATATAGGATAATTGGACTTCAAATCATTTAAAATAATATTAAACTAACTAATTAGATTTATATAAACTATATATTAATTTATATTTATATCGAGTTTATATATATAACTATAAATTTAAACAAATTTATACTTACAAGTATTAAAAACTTACCAAATAAATAAAGTTAATTAAGAAAAGATTAATAACAAATATCTACATTAAAGTTTAGTAACATTAAGTCTTTCACTTTCATTCAGCATTTGTCTACTCTAAATTCAGGTAATCAAAGTTAATACCAAATGATAGTTTTTTCAGCTGTCGTGCTGAACCTCCTGTAATAGAGGGATGTGGCAACTGAAAGACCATGTCTGATTTGTTCTCATGCACAGTTTTATCTTCTTTTTGAGAAGATAAAACTATGATAATTTTTAATAAATTACTTTTATTAAATACCTTTTTGTTTGGTACCAAAAAGTTTAGTAAAAAACAAAACTACCTTTGTATTGGTTTGGTATAAAACAACTTATTAAGAGCCTTTAAAGGCCAATAATGCGACTAAAACTTCCGTCTGAATTCATCATTCAAGATGGCAGCATAATTGATGTGCCTCCAATGTACAAACATCTTTATGGTACACCACTCTCCCCTATATGTATGTATGTATGTATGTGTGTGTGTGTATATATATATATATATATATATATATATATATATATATATATATATATATATATATATATATATATATACATACTTAAATACATACATACATATAGGGAAGAGTGGTGTACCTTGGAGATGTGTTTATATACATTTATATATATTTATATATATATATATATATATATATATATATATATATATATATATATATATATATATATATATATATATATATATATATATATATATATACATAAAGAGAGAGAGAGAGAGAGTTATATACATATATATATATATATATATATATATATATATATATATATATATATATATATATATATATATATATATATATATATATATATATATTATAGATAGAGAGAGAGAGAGAGAGAGAGAGACAGAGAGAGAGAGAGAGAGAGAGAGAGAGAGAGAGAGAGAATACTTCTATTATTAATAGAATTAATAATAAATAAATAAACAATAAAAATTAATAAATAAAAATTAATAAAATAAATAAACAATATAAATGTATTCTGTAAATTCTAAAAATTTTTCTACAATTTAATGAGAATACAGACGTGTAAACTTTTTTTAATACAAATTATTAACTTAGAAACATTTATGATGAAGTTATAAAATACCTAAACATGTTGTGTTGTTGTAACAACTTGCTACTTCAATACTGTTTCCAATGCATGAATTCATTACATCAAGACATAACCTTACTCTACTCATAGTTCCATTACCACAAGAGACATCACAAAGAGACCAAAAATTCCATTCTGACCAACCTAACCCTGGAAAAAAAGTGGTAAACTTGCAAATAACCTAAATGCAACATTCAATATTAAAAATGGTATTTTATTTCCTAAATTAGAAATAAATGTAGTAAACCTGAAGTCAACAAAATTTTAAAAATATTCAAGTGCTTACTTTAAAAAGATTTATTCTTAAATTATTATTTACAAAGTATAAAATATTTTTGTGGAAAAGTTTTAGTAATGTTATTAATAAAAGAGACAATAATAAGAGTTAATAAAAAAAATTCTTTCCACGAAAAAACTTTTTAACAAGTGATACCCATCAATATGAAATAATATAAACTTCAAGGCCTCAACTCCAAACAGTTAAGAAGCTATGTTTTAAAATATGAGCCCAAAATGTTCTTCGATCAATTATAAGTATAAATTTGAAACCTATGCCAAAAACTTAAGCTCATATTATATTAAACATAAAATATAGTTAAATAAAAATAGCATTTTTTAAAAAAAGTTAATGCGATTCGAATAATTATGAGTGGTAGTGCATATATATATATATATATCTATATATCTATATATATATATATATATATATATATATATATATATATATATATATATATATATATATATATATATATATATATATATATATATATATATATATATATATATAAAACAACAAACAGATACAGATAAAAATTGGATGAATTAATGAAGCTGTTGAACAAGGAGAATCTCACAGATGCATTGGAAAATATTTTAAACGACAAAACTCAACTATTAGTAGATCGGTAAAGAAATATAAACACACTGGTAACAGCTGAATAAGTCTGAATGGATCTGGGTCTAAATGGATCTGGTTGAAAGCTTCGAAAAAAGAAGATCGCTGTATTCTTAATGTTGTCAAAAAAGATTGTAAAACTACATGTTCTTAGAAAAAACTAGATTTTAACCTAATATCTCTAAATGGACAATATCTCTTCGAATAAAAGCATCAGGTGAGTTTTTTGCTGGAAAGCAAATTAAAAAAACCCTTTATAAGTGAAATCAATTGCAATAACAGATTAAAGTGGTGCATTGAGCACAAAGATTGGACATGTGAGCAATGGGCTAAAGTTATTGGATATTATATATATATTATTTATATATATACATATATATATATATATATATATATATATATATATATATATATATATATATATATATATATATATATATATGTATATATATGAATATATATACATATATATATATATATATATATATATATATATATATATATATATATATATATATATATATATATATATATATATATATAAATTAGTAAAAACACTTATCTATCTTTTATCTTCAACATAATGTTTCACCATCAGTAGGTTCATCAGGAAGATTCTTCCTGATGATTCTACTGATAGTGAAACATTATGTTGAAGATAAAAGATAGATAAGTGTTTTTACTAATTTATTATTGCTCTGTTCTTTAAGAACATTGAGCACTCTATTTGTAGAATACACTGATATAGTTGATATATATATATATATATATATATATATATATATATATATATATATATATATATATATATATATATATATATATATATATATATACATATATATATATATATACATATATATATATATACATATATATATATATATATATATATATATATATATTTATATATATATATATATATATATGTATATATATATATATATATATATATATATATATATATATATATATATATATATAAAATTGCAGGAATTGACTATGGGAATTTTTTTTTATCTATTTGAATTGCAAATTTAAAAAAAAAATTAATTTATTCTGTTTATTTTACTGTTTGCTTGTGTCTTTATTCACAATGATGATGTATATATAGTGTATACATAAATGGAAATAACTTAAATATATATATATAATATATATTAATTTACAAATTAATCAATACCTTTTAATTAAGTAGCTAATTATGTTTTACCATCATTTAATGCATTTAATATCAAGATTTATTTTTATTCTAATTAAGTTTTAATATTATTTAATGCATTTATTATCAATCTTTCATTAATTAAATTTATAAAATGACGATTATTTGGAAGATAGAATAGAATGGAAGGAATGAAATGAATTATATGAAATGTTAAAAAAAAGATATGTTTATTATATGGGTATGTTTTTTTTGTTTTTTTTTAACTAATTTATTTACTGAACTAATTTATTTACTGAACTATTAAAGTTGAGAGTTAACACAGAATAATTTTAAAGAGCAAGAAAGCAGTTGACAGTAGAATTAAAAAACATGCTAATTGTATGATTTGGGATAACAAGAAAACCTAGTAAAACAAGAGTACTAAAACATTAGGCTGCAAGGAAAAATACTAGAGGAATAAAAGTTTTTAGAGCATGGAGGGATGAAAATAGCATATATATCAAAGATGCAACTTTGCTTACAGTATACATAAACATACTTAAGTACAGTATGCAACTTAGTTGAATGACAAGTAACGTAAGAGCGGTTTTTACTTTCTATCTTTTACGGAGCAAAAAATAATAGCTCATTCTAGCTCAGTTTTATTGTTGTTTTTTTTTGTTTTATGATATTTTTTTATTTTTCCTTGGTGCCAAATACATGTCTTAACCTGTTTATTAACTCTCATCCAACCAGAATTTTTTATGACCTCCTTTATTGATTTTTTAAGTTTTTTTTTGTCAATATGTATAGTCTTTTTTTGTTTTTAAAAAATTTGAATTAGCACTGTTTCTTCTCAGTGCAGGGGTCTTGTTTGGCAAGGTTTGTATTTTGGAGTTAATTGGTTGAAAAAGGATCTTCTTATCTATTTCTCTGTATATAACAATAACTCTGTATTAAGATGTATGTTTATGTTCTCTCTGAACCTCTGGTGCAGTGTTCACTCACCCGCAAGTTTTTTTGTTTATAGGTGTGCGTGCAATGATTTCAAATTTATTATATATTACATTGTTATATATTATTAGAAAGAACTTGAAATTTTTTACGAAAATAACTTACCTTTAATTTAAATAATCTTCTTGTAAATAATTTAATTGTAAATAACTTCTATATAACTATATTGTAAATATTATAATTGTAAACAACTTCTTGTAAAAATATCAGATATATATGAAATATATAAATATCTTTATTTTAAAATAATCATAATTTCTTGTAAAACTATCAGATTTATATGAAATATATAATAAAAGATTTATATGAAATATATAAAAAAAATAAATAAAAAAATAAAAAAAACTTTAATAAAAGTTATTATACATTTCATATCTGATAACTTTACAAGAAGTAAGAACTCCTTGTAAAATTAATACTTGAATAATCAGTTCTGATTATTTAATCAGGACTGATTGTTTAAGTAATAACTTGATTACATGGAAACTGTGCTCAATTTTGAAATTTTGAGACAAACAGTAAATTGTAAACAAACTCTTTTGGTTTAATGATGTGGAACCTCCACATCATTAAACCAAAAATGTCCACTCCATAAAAACTGAAAACCCAAACTCAAGATCTGTCTTTTTAAGTAAAATTAAACCAAGCTATCTTGATAGCTTGGTTTAATTTTACTTAAAAAGTCAATAATTGTTGGCGTTTTAATTGTAAGCAAAGACTACCTGTTTATTTAGAATTTACTGTTTATTTAGAGGTATTGTTTATTAAGAATTTGCTGTTTGTTTATAGCAATATGTGATCAGCCCTTTATATAGGGAGCTGATTATACGAAAATGGAACTTAGGATGGAAAAAAAATCTCGTTCAATTTTTAAGGCACGTGATATTTATTTACATATAAAATTCGCGCTTTTATTTTTACAAATATTATTCGCCAATGAAAATCAATAACCTCCACTGCGTGATAAAAGAGCGCGAAAATCTTTCTCAGCAAATAAGAAATAAACGTCTAACTTTTGCAGTAAAAACCAAATATCACATACCTACTATAAAGCAGGGGCGTCGCCTTGGAGGGGGTAAGGGGGAGTCTCCCCCTCCCAGAATCTAGAAAAGAGAAAAGTTGGGAATTTCCTTGCCACGAGTTGGGACAGTTGGGAAATCGGTGATAAAATCAAAAAATATTTTCTAGTTAAATAAAATTAAAATATTTGCAAAAATCCATCAAAGATCAATTTTTTTGACTTGGACATATAAATTTTACGTTTATTAAACGGCTTAAGGATCATTTAAACCAGTTTCATGACCGAGATGAAAAGAATGACACGAAAGTTATTAACTTGGATACTACTGAAGTAAGCAGTGAAACAACAAATTGGACTTCATTCATGGGGAATTTGGGTGTTTTAATAGATAATCTTAAAGATTGTAATTTTAACATTTATAAAAACATTTATAAAAAATATTGTAAAGAAGAGTTAGTAAATTAAAAATTCGCTGCAATTGAAATTGTGAATGCAACAAGTTCTGTGGTGGAAATGTCAGAAAATGTTTTGAAAATAGGAAACGCTTTTATAAAAAAACTCGATACCAAAGCTCAAAATATTATAATTGACAAATCAGATTCATCAGCATTGATAAGCCATGAACCAGATTTACGTCCACATACAATTACGGATAATCAAAAATTGTATTTAATCCAGTTAGGGCCACACCAACCAAAACTTGCTAGTTTCCCAAGTGACAGTAAAAATAGATTTAATCCCCAGTGGTACAAAGAGTTTGAACATTTAGAATACAGTACCCAGAAGGATGCCTCATTTTGTTTTGTCTGCCGCCTTTTCCCCAAGGGTGTTGGAAAGAAGGGAAAAACTAAAGATGCTTGGATAAATGTTGGGGTGAGATCTTGGTCCAATATGAAAAGCTATGGGAAAGACAAACTTGGAAAGCTTCAGGCGCACTTTACCTCTCAAGCACATAAAGTTGCAATAAGTGAATAAAAGTCGCTTTCTTATGAAAAAAGGGCATATAGATCACCTTATTGATAAATCCAATAGACTTGCTCTAGTAGAAGAGTAAAAAACAGAGGTGCAGAATAGAAAAACTGTCGAAATTCTTATCGATACATGCAAGACTTTGGGAAGCCAAGGGCTAGCGTTTAGAGAATCGGACAGTGCTAATCAAGGTAACTTTGTTGCAGTTGTTAATCTTATTTCTCGCCACAATCCCACACTAAAAGTTGAAAGATAGAGCTCTTCGTCCATATAGAGTTACATACACGAGTCCATCGTCTCAAAATGAAATGATTAGTTTAATTGCAACTGAATTAAAGAGAAAGATCATTGATGAAATTAACAGCTCCAATTTCTTTTCCGTGATGGCCGACACTACTCCCAATATGTCACATAAGGACATAATGAGTATAATTGTGAGAACAGCCAGTGAAAACGGTGAGATTCAGGAAAGGCTTTTGAAATCCGTCGAATGCACTGATAAGACTGGAAAAGGGATGGCTGAGCTAATTTTATCTTCTTTACATAAAGAATGCATTGACACATCAAAGATGGCTTTTCAGTCGTATGACTACGCGAGTTCAATGTCTGAACAATTTAAAGGAGTACAAAAGTATATAACAGAAGAAGTTGGCCACAATGCACTATACATACCTTGTCAAGACCACAGAACAAACACTGCTCTTGAACATGCCTGCAATGTTAATGCTTTAATACGATAATTGTTTAATGTCCTCGAACAGTTGCATGTTTTCTTCACATCAAGCACAAAAAGATTTAGTTATTTAAAAGAAAAACTTGAAGACATTGACATTGCAATACAGCTTGTAAACCTGTCTAGAACAAGATGGACCGCACGAGCAAAATCTGTTAAGGCATTAAACCAGTGTTTGGAGAAGGTTATTGATCTTCTTCAGAGCATCTCAGATAATAAGATTTTTGATACTAACACGAGAACTAAGGCAATGGGACTTCTGATAAAAGCAACACTTTTTGATTTCATTATTACTCTTTTCTTCATGAAGAATATCATTGAGAAGATAAAAATATTACCAGATATCTTAGAAAGTCCAAACTTCAATGTCATTGACAGTATTAATGTAATTGAAAGTACTTCCAAGAACATACAAAATATCAGTAACGATACAGATGCTATGAATAATTTGATTGAAAGTGCAGTAATATTTTCTACGAAATTACACATTGATGCAGAAAACGATTACGAACGACACCATAGATTAATAGCAATAAAGATGAAAGCTTTTTACCGGAAAGAATTCAAAGAGGTCATTGACTCTCTAGCCACGGGTTTAACCGAAAACTTGGCAGCATCAAAGGAAATATTTGCTCCTACCACCAAAATTTTTAGTTTTCCGTTAAATAAGGATAATTTGAGTATTGAAAACTTAACAAAAGCAAGCAAACTTTTTCCTCCTGGATACAAGGATCATATTCCAGACATTCATGTGCTGAACGGCCAGATGGAAATTTTGATAGATATCTGTTTAGAAGAAAGTGATGAAGATTTTAAGTCATCAAGAACACCAGCCAAGACGCTGCAAGACATTTTGTACCATGTTGTGAAGTTAAAGGATATACTGAAACAAGCCCATAAACTATGCATTTTTATAATCATAGCTGCTTATGGTGTAGCATCAAATGAGCGTTCTTTAAGTCAACTCAAGATTGTAAAATCACATCTGAAAACAACAATGAGTGACGAGAGATTGGATAGTCTCATGCTACTGAAGTGCGAAAAAGATCTTTGTAAAGGAGTTAACCCCGAACATCTTGTTAAACGGTGGGTTCATTTGAAGAAACGTCATATTAAAATCAAACAGTAGACAAAAAATGATAGACTGATGATAAAATATTGTGCGTATAAGTTTTGTAATAAAATAATATTTTCCATATTCCTTTGTACTAACTCATTTCCGTTAAATTTTAAAC
Source organism: Hydra vulgaris (assembly GCF_038396675.1). Classification (NCBI taxonomy): domain Eukaryota; kingdom Metazoa; phylum Cnidaria; class Hydrozoa; order Anthoathecata; family Hydridae; genus Hydra; species Hydra vulgaris. The sequence continues at coordinate 2,197,150 of NC_088932.1, read as the reverse complement.
TGCTATATATGCTGCCAGAATGGTTTGTAAAGTTTATATGAATTTGTAAATTGTGACATTTTTTTGGACTAATACAATTTCACTATGAATGGGTAAAACTTTTTGAGTTGAATATTTTGTATATATGTAAAGGAAGCTATGTTTTGTTAATAGAAGTTAATAAATACTGATAATTGGCAATTCATGAGAGTGAGTGCAGTGTAGTATAACAATCAGTAGATTTTGTAAATAGGACAGATATTGATTTCTTGAATTTTTGAACCATAAAAAACAGTTGTGAAAACTATGTTAAGCAGTTGGGAAAAACAAGGTCTCTTCCCATCCCCCCCCCCCCCCTGGAATTTTCTCACGCAACGCCACTGCTATACAGTAGCGGTGGGCCTGGAGGGTCCGCACCCGCGGGTAGCTTCAGAGTTATTCGGGATCCAAGGTGACTAACTTTTTTTAAAAAAAATTCGAAAAGTTGCCACTGTAAAAAATAATATGTATGTTTATAAACATATTACCATTACCACTTTGTAATGTTGATATGTAATTATATAACTAAGAAATGCAAACTCTTTTCCGTTATTTTTTTTTGTTGGCTTTAATAATAATCTTGACTAGCACTTTAAGTAGCAGGGCAGACGACACGGGGTTTATAGTGGAGGGGCACAATTGTTTCTAAAAAAATTCCTCTACATCCAAAAATTTCTTAAAAAAAAAAAAGCTCCTTGTCTAAGACCTCGTCTTTGTAATGACTTCTTTATAATATTTAATATATATATATATATATATATATATATATATATTCTTTATAATATTTAATATATATATATATATATATATATATATATATATATATATATATATATATATATATATATACATATAATTTATAGTATATTTTGTAACAGTTTTTAAATTGGTATTTTACGTCTGATATAACGGTCTATATAAATTAGACCGAAATATCACATAAAAGAAAAAATAGTTAGTACGATTCTGTTTTATAACTTATATATTATGTTTTTGATGTTTTATAACTTTACATGCTACAAGAAATGTCGCCAAAACACTTTTTTTTAATTCAAATATCGAAACATGGGTTTCCAAAAGAAAGTCGTGAAGTAACATCATTCATGCTGGTTCAAACCGCCGTTTAAAGGTGCACATTCATGACGTTCTATGGGAACACGGGGTAAGATGACTTTCCATAAAACAACTCATCAAAAAAACTTAAAAATGGGTGAAAACGAAACCGTATTTCCATCTTGTATTTTAAAACGCCAATTGGTTTTTTAAAATATTCCTAACGCAATTTTATGCGCATAAGTTTACTTTTTACGCTAAAAAAAAATACCTTGCTTCCGGTTATTCAAAATGAATGGTGTCCTTCAGGTGAAACTTTTTTTTTTAATATTTTTTTGCGGAGCGTGTTTATTTTGTGTTTCTTTAGTTAGAGTAGTAAGTGTTTTTCAAATTTTTATAAAATTGCAGGCAGAATTTGCAAAATAAGTCATCTTGCCCCGGCCACGTGACTAGATAACAAATTTATGAACTTATTATTTTAAATTTTAGTTCAAATTTTTCAACTTGCTAATTAAAAATTAATGCAGGCAATGAATTATAATGGTATCATGAACACAATGACAAAGCATTACTGTTTCATGACTGATAGTTTTACAATAACTTAGGCTTTTCAAAACGTTCGCCATCTTGCCCCGTGTTCCCCTACTTTAAGTGCATCCCTCACTTTTCTGTTTAAATTATTAACCTCCATTTTTAAAGTGTTTTTATTGTTCCTTGCAAAATTAGCATGACGGGTTTTTGAATGTTCCGCTATTGGTGAATAATCCCATTTTCCTTCCTATTTTTCTGATGTTGGTAAATGCAAGATGATATTTTTAATTTTGTTTCACCAATATAAATTTTTTTTTTCAGGAACATTCAAGTTTGTACATACCTGGATATGAATTTATAGGAAGGGGAGAATTTAATTTTGCGGTAAGTATATGTTGTAAATTTTTTTGTGTTTTAAAGACTGGTGTTGAACCTGCTTTTTTTAAAACTTTTCTTAACTTCGGGTCAGGGGCGGATCCAGCATTTTTTGGTCTTTGAGATAGCTAACTTCCAGACATGGAGCAAATTCCAAACATTTATATGTTTATACTTATGTTAAATAAGGATGCTTGGCAATGATTGGAGCTTGGGAACAAAAAAAACCCCAAATTTTTGCCCCCTCCCTGTCCCAAACGTGAGAACATCAAGTTGATGAAATATTTTTTTTCGCTATATTAAACTAGGCTTATATTCATTGATAAAAACTTCATTGTAAAATGTTTTAGCGTTCAAAAATTGTAACCATATAAAGTTTAAACCCCTCTCAATTGAAAATTTTATATTATCAGAATTTTTAAACGCTGAGAAATTATACTATGAAACTTAAAATTTCTCGATGAATTTAAGTCTAGTTAAAAATAGTACAAAAAATATTTCATCAACTTGTTGCTCTCACATTTAGGCCAGGGGTGGGCAAAAATTTTGGGGCTTTTTTGTTCCCAGACTCCAGCAACCGCAATTTTTTTAAAATCATCTTTATTTGACATAATTATAAGCATAAAAATGTTTGGAGTTAGCTCCGTGTCTGGAAGTTAGACATCTCGAAGTCCAAAAATGCTAGATCCGCTCCTGCTTTGGGGTAATTCCTGGTATCCACGATAAAAATACAATACTTTTTGAAACTTATGTTAAAAGATACAAAATTTTTTAGAAACCTATGTTAAAAGATACAATATTTTTTGGAAACCAACTTTTTGATATTTGAATCAAAAAGTTGGTTTCCAAAAAATATTGTACCTTATTTTCAAGTAAAGTATAAGTATAAAAAGGTTTTTTATACTTATACTTTACTTGAAAATAAGGGTATCAATACTCTCTTTAAATATTTTAATAAAAATTAATTTAAAAATAAATAGTTACATCCATAGTAAAAGTTTTTATTTAGTTATATATATTTAAAGATGTCTTTTAAAAATTATATTGTGATATAAGTTAATCATTCATGTATGTAGTTGCAATACTTTTGGTATATTACTCGTTAGCGTGGCAACTGCAAATAGATGTTTTAGTTTATTAAAAAAAATTAAAAACCAAATTGAAGCATTTTTATGGACAACAATGGCGTGAGACTATTTTTGCGCTAAGCCTTTTAGCTATTGAAGCAGAATTGGTAACTTAATTTGTTTTAAAAGATAATAAAGACCAATTAGCAGCTAAGAAGGCAAAAAAAAAAAAATACTTTCCTTAGATTTTTATCACAGTATACTACATACTGTAACATACTAACTTTATCTCGAAATTGTGTTTAGAAATAAAGTTTTTGTTTCCATGCATAATATTTGGTCAAGAAGGTGGCGGTTGGGGAACAGAAGAGGTGCCACAGAAGAAATTTAGAAGCCTAGAGTAAAATTTTGCCCATTCTTTGTCTCTACGCTACTGCTACTATATTTATATTTGTTTTTTATTTGAACCTTTATTTTAATTTGTTTTTTATTTTAAAACTTCTAGCGTGGTGGTAGCTTACCCGTTGGTAACTGCATATGTCTGTTTGTGTTCTTTCTTAATATCCGGGGCAGTGTGTATTCTAACACATTTTACTATACGTTTGTTTGTGTTCTGTGTGACGTAGTTTTAGTTTACCGTTAAGTGACTAAATTTATGTTTGAGTTCTATTTGAATCTCTTGTGTGGTTTTAGCTTCCGATGAGAAATGAGCTGGCGGCTATATAATATGTCACTATCTAGATATCGTTGCTTTGTCACTATCGGTATACCGTGAGCTATTTACCGTAACATTGTGGCTAGCCATTACATAATAAAAAATATGTAGCTAAACAATGAATTTATATCGCAGCTTTGAAACTAGCAATATTATTACGATACATTGCCACAGATTGCAATTATGAAACTACAACATAACGACAATATAACGACAAATCTAAAGTTGGCTGCATATCGTAGATATGTAGATTTTAGTAAAATCTAAAGATGGCTACATCTCGTAGCTTTTTAGCTAACAATGTTATTACGATTTATCAATAGCTACATATCGAAGCTTTGTCGCTAGTTACTACATAATAAAAATTTTAAGGCTACTATTTGACGGTAGCGAAATAGTATCTAAAATGATGTGGTTTGTAAAAGTAGAAAAGCGTTAGCAAATTACTACCTACAGAAGTAACTTTTTAAAGCTACTTTAGATAAGTCAGGTTCATCATCATCATGATTACCCTGCTAATGATAACTTGCAATCCAATGCAACCTACACCTTATGCTACTGTAGTAGTTTCAATATTAGGCAAAAGCAAGGAAAACTCGTGGTTGAGTAAAGCTAGAAATGGTGTCTTAATAGTATACTTACCTTTTAAGTGTACTCATAGTATACTTGAAAAAAAGTTAAATGCACCTGGGTACTGTCAAGTAAACTGTCTCTTAAGCATCAGAAAAAAACGGAAAAATTTTGTTGAAAAACTTCGCACCTCGTCGTCTATTAGAAAAGCCTAAATGAAAATCTGTTACGTTTTTTACTTATTCGACAAATGCCCTTTTGATAAAGGCTATGCAATTTTTCCTGTTATCTCTAAATAAGATAACAGCTCTAAAACACAGCTTAATGGTTCTGAGGGCGTCTAGTAGAAACGCTTTGTGAGCTCTGTTTTTTTTCCAGAGAATCCAACTAAGTTTTACACAGTTTAATGGCCCTAAAATTTATGGTTCTAATAAAATTAAATAATAAGATTAATCAAGTAAAATTCGAATTAATCTAATAAAATTCTAATACAATTAATGGCACAGTTTAATGGTTCTTATAGTTAAAAATAAGTTGCATTGCACCACATTTTAAACTACTAGATTAGCGTAAATTGTCAACAGACAGGATTCTTTTGTTTATTTTAAAAATTGTTCCCAGAAGGTTTTTCACTGAAAAAAAAGCTGGATGCAGTTAACATTTTCCCAAGATGAGTATATTAATTGATACACTTTCTTTCCTATTACTCAACCAAAAATCTTAAAGCAGGGGTGTTTTAACTCGTATTTAATTTTTACTAGTTTTTGCCTTGAAAAGCGAGTCTTAAAATTTAGCAGAACACGGGGCAGGCTATATTTGATTACATATTACATGTTGCAGAGCGATCGTGACAATTTAGAACCTGTCCAGACTATAATATATATCATAAGCCATATAAAAAACATTTTTTCAATCATTAGAAAAAAAACTTAAATCTATAAATTATTACCACAAAATTTTTAACTGAGCTAAAATAACTTATGCTACAATGCTTTAATTTTATATATTAAAATTTAATGTTATAAAACCAAGTACTGTAAATATTGTTTAATTTTTTTTAAATACCTAAACAAGTCTTATTGTTGTAACAACTTGCTACTTCAGTACTGTCTCCAAGGCATGAGTTTGCTACATCAAGACACACCCTTATTCTACCCATAGTTCCATTACCACAAGAAGCATTACAAAGAGACCATAAACTCCATTCTGACCAACCTAACTGTAGCCCTGAAAAAGTAGTAAATTTGCAAATAATCAAAATGCAACATTTTTTATATTATAAATATATCTTAGAATTATGACTTTTTTGTGACAATATTTTTCTGAGTCATAAAACGATAAATTTTGTACAAAAGAAATGCAAAAAAACATTAACTCAATTTTCTTGTTTAAAAAGGTCACCCACAAATCATAAATTCGAAATTACCAAATATGTATAAAGTTAAAATTTAAAACAATTTTATGATTGCTTTTTTTTAATTCTAATTTTTTTAATTGGAGAGTTTTTAAGCATTTAACAGTTTATTGTTACATCATAACGCTCTAAAATAAATGTAAAATTACAAATTTAGATAACAATTCTACAGGTACAAAAAACTAATGTAAATATTGAAAAAATGTCGTGGCGCTTTTAAATTTGGACATAAAATAATCTCTTAGCGTTCAAAAATTATAACCTTATTAAATTTGAAACCCCCTCAAATTAAGGAGGTTCAAACTTGATGTAGTCATAATTTTTGAACGCTAAGAGATTATTGAATAAAATATAGATTTTATCTATAAATGTAAATTTATTTGAAGTTAGTAAAAAACAAATTTTATCGAACTGTTGCTCTAGCGTTTAGGGCAGTTGTGGCCAAAATTGAAAGGGATTTTTTTTTTCCAGGCTCCTATCATCGCAATTTTTTGCAAAGCGTCCTTGTTTGACATAAGTATAAACACATAAATGTTCGGAGTCAAACATCAAAAAATGCTAGGTCTGACCATGCATATCTTCGCCGTTACCCATAAACAACGAAAAAATAATGCAGGCATACAGAAAGTGACAAAGAACTTGTATCAGTCTTTACAAAAAAAGACTTTTGAAATTTTTATTGTCGATTGTTGGAAAAACCGAAACTGAACTAATTCACTATTTTGCTTAAATGTATTATACTTGTGTTGGTTATTTATATTTAGTAACATATTTTTTGTTAGCATAATTTCAATAAGATTTTAAGTCTGTTTTTTTCATTTTGTAAAAATGGCTTATTGAATATTTGTTTATCAATAAATATCATATTATAGTATATTAAAAAAATGATTGAAAATATTTTTTAAATACAAAATATTTTCTGTATTTAAAAAGAGACTGATTCAGAAAATTAGTAATTGAAGTAAAGTTTTTAAATTATCATTTCCATCAAATTTCTTTTTAGTATTGAAAAGTTTAAAGAAGTTCTATTTAAAAGTTTTAATTTTGAAGTTGTTAAAAAACAATATTTTTAGATTCGAATATTAGCAAAAAAAATACATACATATATACTTACATACATACATACATACATACATACATACATACATACATACATACATACATACATACATACATACATACATACATAAATACATACATACATACATACATACATACATACATACATACATACATACATACATACATACATACATACATACATACATACATACATACATACATACATACATACATACATACATACATACATACATACATACATACATACATACATACATACATACATACATACATACATACATACATACATACATACATACATACATACATACATACATACATACATACATACATACATACATACATACATACATACATACATACATACATACATACATACATACATACATACATACATACATACATACATACATACATACATACATACATACATACATACATACATACATACATACATACATACATACATACATACATACATACATACATACATACATACATACATACATACATACATACATACATACATACATACATACATACATACATACATACATACATACATACATACATACATACATACATACATACATACATACATACATACAACCATACATACATACATACATACATACATACATACATACATACATACATACATACATACATACATACATACATACATACATACATACATACATACATACATACATACATACATAAAACTCTAAAAATTAATTTTTATGTCAGATGTGCTTTGTAAGATAACACATAATTGTTTTGTTAGAATGCACATAATTTTTTATTTGGTTTTTAATAAAATAAAAATTTGTACTCCTCATTTGTATAATAAAGTTCTTGTACTCAAGTGACGAAAAGCAGAAGTCTTGCAAGTAATCTAATTGAAATAAAAGTAAAGTTAAAAAGTACCCCATAAATTACTTAGTTACACTTAGCAACAACTTTTGTTTGTTAATTTGTTTTGTAGTGAAACAATTATGCTTGTTTTTGTTCTTATTATGAATTCATATTTTACAAAAAAAAATGTCAGATTTTGATGCAAAAATTCGTATTGATAAAATGCATTAATACCAATTAAATGCTATTTTAGCTCCAGGTAAGATAACTTTAAGGATTTATGGTATTGAAAGACGTTGTTCTTTTTTAGATTTACCTTTTTTAATGTTTCTTTACTTAATCAGCCTGACATAACACATGACATTATTTGAACAAATTCCATAATTAATTCATTTATTGTTATTAAAACTTAAAGAAAAAAAAGCTTATTTCTATAGCTCTACGTTTTTGAAATAGGAAGAAATGACAGAATGTATAAACCAGCATCATTTGTTGAACGCTATTCTTCATTAGTTCATTTCATTAGATCAGCTTCACAATATTATTCTTTGTTTCGTTTTATGATTGGCAATTGTATAGCAGTATGTATTTTTAGAAAACAATTTTTTAAAAAATAATTTTTTAGAAAATAATTTTTTAGAAAATGAATTTATTTTAATAACACTTGTACAAACATTTTTTTAAATTTTTTGAAATAATAAAAAATAAAAAACAATAATAGGTAATTTCAGTAATAGCATATTATTGTAAAGTAGATGTTGCTAGCTAACTAAACTATTTCTATTGTGTTTTGCTAGTATAAAATTTTTTTCATGATATCATTATTGAATGATGTCATGAAAAAAATTTCATCATGATATTATTATTGAAATCATGACAAGTTTTTCCTAAACGTTGTCATGATTAAAAAAAAGTTTATCATAATATCATTATTGATATCATGACAAAATTCTCTCAAATTTTATTTATTTTTGAACAAAGTTCAATAAGGAAGACAATTTGAAGACATCACTTCTAGATCATACTTATTTTTACTGGATTTCTTTCTCAATGATTTTCAAACCTCTTAGAGCTGTGAAACTTTAAATATGTCATAATAAATTACACCATAATACCTGAACAAGTTATATTGGAGTAACAATTTGCTATTTCAACAGTGTTTCCAACACAAGAACTGCTTAAACCAAGACATACTCTTACTCTGGTCATAGTTCCATTATCACAAGATACTGTACAACTTGACCAAATGCTCCAGTTTGACCAACCTGACTGCAGTCCTGACAAAAAAAAAAAGAGAAATTGATTTACCTTTATACAGCTAAATAAATTTTCGTTTATTAATTCAAGTCTTTCTTACTGCATTTAACCAGAAAGTTCACGCCTTCTTCCTTACCGTGACGCGAAAATTTGTCCAGAGCTCGTTTCGAACCTAGATCTCCTGCTTATAAAGCAAGCGCTCAAACCACTGCGCCACGGCCGCACGTGTTTTGAGCGTCAATTATTAAAAGAGCGTCGCACAATTAAAAAAAATATGTTTAAAAATTATATAAAAATATACTTAAATTTATCTTAATTTAAAACTAGAGATATAAAGTAAAATACAAAAAAATACAATATATAAATAATTCCTGATATATCTCAGTTAGCACACATACGTTGAAAAAACGTTAAAACAATGTTGCGCAATACGTTGGCCCAACAACAAATATATATATATATATATATATATATATATATATATATATATATATATATATATATATATATATATATATATACATATATATATATATATATATATATATATATATATATATATATATATATATATATATATATATACATACGTTGGCCCAACAACAAATATATATATATATATATATATATATATATATATATATATATATATATATATATATATATATATGTATATATATATATATTAGTATATATATATACTATATATATATATATATATATATATATATATATATATATATATATATATATATATATATATATATATATATATATATATATATATATATATATACATATATATATATATATATAGTATATAATAGTATATAATAATATATATATATATATTATTATATACTATAATAATAATATATATATATATATATATATATATATATATATATATATATATATATATATATATATATATATATATATATACGTATCTCTAGCTTCTGAGGCAAGCGTGCTAACTGAGCTACGGCTGCTCATTGAATTCAATTGAAATTTTTGTCTTACTTCTCACGGGTTCCAATTCTCTCACACTGCCCTTATATAGTATAATAGAAATTCTTAAGTGCTGTCTGGTTTGGCACGACATCATTATTGTTACTTAATGTTTTTATTATTATTTGTAGTTATTAAGGTGCCTCCAGAAGTTCTTACGGTTTTATTGCAGAGTACTGCGGAAAAGTATTTAACTTGGAACTTCACGCTTCTTTTTTTTTTACCAATGTTGCTTATTGGGCTAGAGCGCACTCAGAGATGTGAAAAAGTGACAAAAACTCCCAATTTTAAATTATAAGTTATCTTTTGAAAAAAAATTTTTTTTCATAATTTTAGGCATATATATTAGTGATAATTCACTAATTTCTTCTTCAATTGAAACAAACTGTCGTAAAAAACAATTTTAAAAAAATTACTTCTTTGATCGTAATCAAATTTTTGACCATCAAAATGTATTGTCTGACAAAGAAGCTCACCTGTCCGGTGTTCCACAAGTATCTATTTTAGGACTATTTCTGTTCATAATTTTTTTAAATGACTCACTCAAATATTTGAATATCATTAAGTATGCAGACGATACAGTAATATATCTTTCAGCAAAGAATGCAGATGTAATTGAAAGTAGCCTATCAAAAGTCTTATTTTAGACTTATCAAAAGAAAATATTTCTCATTATTTTGACACTAACGAACTTGCTATCAATCTAAGTATAGGAAAAACTGAATCAATGCTGTTTGGTACGCCAGTAAATCCAAAGGTTTTGTGCTTTTATAAATATCTGGGCAATATCATAGACAACACCCTCACAAAAGATTTTGAATCTTCGTACATGAAAGCTATTCACGTCTGAGATTGCCAACTTAAGACCAAATATAAGTGAAGAAGCCACCAGAAAGTTTTATATTAGTATGATAGTACCTTTACTTATGAGTATAAATAGGTATACCTATTCATGATCAATTCAAAACGCATATGCAAAAATCGTCTTCCACTGAAAAAAGAGCATTCAAAAGTATTGCAACAAATCATTCTCTACCAAAAATAGAACTACTAGTCAAGAAAGAAGTTTGTATACTTGTTAGAAAATGTCAAGATTGCAGTATATGCTGTAATTTACGGAATTATTTTAAATTAATTCAACATAACAACAGCACCAGAAGTCTTCAAAAATACCAAGGGTGAAATCCTTATATGCAAAAAAGTCATTTTATTTTACCTGTGCTTTTTTTTACATTGTGCTTCTTTATCAGATGCCTTAAGTCTCAAGGTGCAATGTTATTTATCAGATTACCAATATCAAATGATAAAAAGCAGTTTCTTACAGCATAATGCAGATATTTACCTAAATCTTGCTTCCGCAGTTTAACTCCTTATTTAAACCCCGTTCATGCTGACAATAAAAAACGTTTTATTTTAAATGCGTATTAAATTGTTATTGTAAAAAGCTATATAAAACAAAAATAAAACAACACTGCAACGTTACTGCAACGTTATTTTGTCAATATTTAAAAGCTTGTGCTAATATAAAACAACCTTGCCATGCTGTTTCATTGTTGTTTTATTCAGTTTATAAAGGTAAAAGATTACTACATATGTCCAGCAACATTTGCAGAGCTGTCTAAGATCATCTTTACACTTTCTTCCAAGATCATCTTTATTTTATTTTTACTCCAACAACATCTGTCCAAGATCATCTGAAAATTCAATGACCCCTAACAACATCTTTAAGAAGATGTAACTACATCTGGTAATTTTTCTCCAACTCCAATTATATCTGGAAGAATTTCCTTCAAATGTAACTACATATGAAAAAAACCATATATGAAACTTCATCTGGTTAAAATAATGCACTTATATTTAATAATTTTTTCCGGGTGTAACTACATCTGGAAAAAACCAAATATGAAACTACATTTGGCTAATATAATGCATTATAATTTAATAATTTCTTAAAATCTTGTAGTTATATTTAATATAGTTAAAAAGATGTAATTACATCTGTAGAATTTACAGATATAATTGCAAGGGTGTAGTTATTCTTAACATAATTATTAATAATTAACATGTTAGACATCAACGAAATTTCAGATGTTGTGGGACAGATAAAGTTATACATCATTGTATTTACAGATGTTGTTTGACAGATGCCATTAGACATAGCAAAAACTGATGTTGTTACCCTGACCCTTTATAACATCAAAAACAAAAAACGTGGCATTGTAATTCTCACCTGGCATAGTCTTTCGTTCTGTGTTCAAAATTCAAGAATTAAAGTAAACTAATCATCATCCATTATAAAATTATTATCTAAACATAATTAACTAAGCCTCTAAAAAGCAATCTTACTTTTTTTGTTAATAATTTTATTCAAAAGGACACTTTTTTATTATTATTATTATTATTATTATCATTTTTTATCGTGAATATGCCATTCGATACCATAAGATTCTTTTTATTAGCGACATTATGATGGTATCGACAATAATAAATAAGCAATACCACACGATATAAGACCATCCTTCTCGGTGCCGACTTACAGAATATTTAATTCCAGTATTTAGAGCAAAATGGGTGTCGGGATTTTTCCATTGGTGCGAGGTAATTTAGTGGTTTTCGACTATATTAAACACACACCGTTTAGTTATTGAAAAGTGTCAGCTGTTATCAGATATTTTTTATTCCTTTAGGGTAGAGCGGGGCGTTTTGGGATATTGTGGGACATTGGGGCATAAAGGGGCAGAAACGCCTGAAGCCTAATATCTCAGCTAAAAAAAAAATTTTTCAAAAAATTTTTTAAATAAAATTTTTTAAATTATTATGCTTTATTATTTATAAAAAAACTTAATTTTAGAAATACCAAAATGCATTAAAAGTACCAAAATGCATTAGTAAGTTTGTGAAAAACAAAGTTTGCGTATTTTCTTAAGCGTTACAACGACAAAAAATTTATCTTGAAATATTAATTTCATAGTTAATAACTTGTAAACAACAATGGTAAGAAATTATATAAGAAAGTTAAAAAAAATGACATGAAATGCAGTTTTAGTTGTAAGTAAAAAGGAACTTAGAATTCAATATGTTGCTGATACATATGGCATATTTAAATTTGCTCTTCACCGGCATATTGCTAAAAGCCAACTCATCAAAAAAGTTGACAATTCGTTTCAGATTATTTATTGTGTGATTTATGTGATCCATAATATTTTTTGTTAAATTTCAAATTTAGTAGTAGTTACTAACATAATATATAGGTTAGAGTAGAGCGGAGGTATTTTATGATAAAATACAAAAAAAAAATTTTTTATTTTAGTTGTTACTTCTTTTTTGTGCTGTATGGGTGTGTGGGCGTGTAGTTTGTATAGGTATGTTATTTTTTTGAGAGTTTTGAGAGTCTGAACATATTTAAATGACAGATAGTTTTCATTTTTTATCACCTTAAAAACTTTACAATTAACAAATAACTGCCGCTTTTTTACTGTCCCGTTTTGCCCCACCCACTTACAGAATATAAAAATTTTGCTAGTCTAGAGTTTCGTTACTTTGGCTGTCGTAGCATATTTTTAGATTTTTTTTTTGTTTTTTCGTTTCCTTATATCAATGAATTTTAGGAAATTTGTAAAAAACAGTATTATCTATGAGTAGTTTATCCGAAACTTTTTTTTTTAAGAGTCCCAATATGCCTCGCTCCCAATATGCCTCGCTCTACCCTGTAAAGTTTCTACATATTTTTCTAGATAACAATAATATAATCAATTATACTCAATTATATAATATAATTGATAAAAAAAAATATAATGCCTAAGAAAAATCTGAATATAAAAAAAAAATTGTTCAAATTTATTGAACAATTTTTTTTAGGCATCTTTAACAATATTTAATGGTTTCTATAAATTAGTGAAACATTTTTTGTTTCCTAAGTCCATGGTGGTTTTTGTTTAACAAATTGTTTCCAACTAGATGATCCCTACCCACATCATGAACAACTGATTCAATGGTCTTACATGAAACTATACTTTCCATGATTTCCATGATACTCAATCAAATTTGAAAAACTCAACTTAATTTATACCAAAAAAAAAATTGAGTTTGCAACTAACCATTCATTTGGTGTAAGTCCACTACAATATGAATTTTAAACGGCTGTTTTTTTTTTACTCATTAAAAACACAAGATGAACAAGAAGCCAAACCAAATGTTTCATTAACATTATGGTTTACGATATTTATTCTACAGTCAATGCTGATGCTCTATTATGATGCAATCCAGAAAAACTACTTTAAGCAAACGAATATTAGGCATCTTTTTTTCCTGGACATTGCCTATATTATAGTTTATGGACCTTTTCTCTTATTCCGTTGGATATAGAGATAGAAAATATATAATAATAATTATTGTTACTATTATTATTTATATATCTTTTGTCCAATTTTCGTTTTATCCAATGGTGGTTTTACTACTTGTTTTCAGTTTTTTAACTTTTTGCTCTTTGCACTTTTTGCATACACTAAACTGTTACGTTTGCATACACTAAATTGTTACGTTTGTATACACTTTGTTACGTTTGCATACACTAAATTGTTACGTTTCCATACACTTTGTTACGTTTGCATACACTTTTTTTTTTTGCGTTTTTTGTGGGTACTATTCTTGAGGTACAGTCGTCGTGGTTTTTAAATTTAATTATTAAAATAAATTATTAAAATAAATTATTAAAATAAATTATTAAAATAAATTATTAAAATAGATTATTAAAATAAATTATTAAAAAAAATTTTTTTAAAAAATTATTAAAATAAATTATTAAAATAAATTATTAAAAAAAATTTTTTTAAAAAATTATAAAAATAAATTATTAAAATAAATTATTAAAATAAATTATTAAAATAAATTATTAAAATAAATTATTAAAATAAATTATTAAAATAAATTATTCAAATAAATTATAAAAACAAATTATTCAAATAAATTATTATAATTAATTATTAAAATTATTAAAAAGATGAATGGATATAAAGATTAAATGGATATAAAGATTAAAAAGAGCGCCGTCGCACTCTTTTTGTCTTTATATCCATTTTAACACTTCGATAGTGTAGATTTTTTAAGGAATATTCATTTTTTTAGAGACCTAAATAACAAAGAGTTTCATCAGTAACTAAGCTGTACTTGCTTTATATGGAGTAAAGAATCCGATTGTGGAGTACCATTTTTATTTTATCAGAAATATTATGTAAGAAAAAAACAATAAAACTTAGTATTATCAACACATAATATTGAAAGTACCCCATTTAAGATAGTTTCCTGTTTAAGGAAGTGTATAAAAGCTGCTGTATATAAAACTTTGGTTAATTTATATAAAAATTACCCAAAGTTCATTTCCGCATTTTTGGTCTCCTAATGTGAAATACTTGAACTACTTAATATGGAATTAGCAGTTTTGCTATTATAATAATCTATAGTATAAAGCTTCACAGGAGAAACATTGATACGGATTAAGTGAAACTTCAATCAGAAAGATGAATATTGACTATAGTTCGTCAATGTAGTATACTCCATTTAGCTCCCTTCCTGGTATTCCACATTAGGGTACTGCTAGTTATAATGCTGTTAAATTATTGAACCACAATCTTTAACAGATAAACTATGTATACAGCACAATTAGGTAACAGTTCTACTTACGTACCTCAAATAATTAACTTCACAAATGCACTAAGAAAAACCACGATAAAGTATTTTTGCACAGATGTAAAAAAAAACCTGTAAACACTAAACAATACATTATGCGATATTTTAGGTTATGTTTGCACATAAGATTTCTGAAAAACATTAGTATTTCACATTACGTTAATTGCCATTAATAAAATAAATTTTAAATTCTTTTATGTATTTTAATAGAAACTTTTGAAAAAAAGATTATAAGTAATTTATTTTAAAAATAGTGCTTTTCAAAAACAATATATTAAATGTCAATGGATTGGATAGCGGAAAATGCACATATATCATATTCGTGAATTTGTTCTTAATTAATTAAAACATTTTAAAAATTGTACACGAGTATACACAAAACAAATTAAGAAAATTAAAAAAAAAATTTTAATAAGTAAATAAAAATAAGAAACTTATGTTGTAAAAAGAACTTTTCGAGCTTTCATTTGAGAAAATTTCAAACGAAAATCTTCAATATTTAAATTAGCAGCAATTTTATTTTTAATGGAAATTAAATATAAAATTGCTACCCTGGCCCATCGTTGATTTTGAACGTTGATAATTTTAACTTTTAATAACTTTTAATTTCAAAAAAAATCTTTTGGAATCGGCTACTGTTATTGGTTATGTAAAAAAAATTCTCAATACAATCAGCCCATCTTTAGATCATCCTGGCCCTGTTGCGGAATAATGGTTGTGGTCTCTCCAACCCCCACCTTCACAAGTCACCGAGAAAAACAAATTCGTACTTTTAGCTAAACTTAAAGGCAAAGTCAAGTTTAAATTCTACTTCTCTCTCGTTTTAAATTCCTCGTCTATCTTCTGATGATGGATTTTGTTGCAATTACATTGCACACTTAAAAACTTTTATAAATCTAACTAAGCAATGCGAGCATTGACTTTTCAAATGAATGTCTGCATTTTAACTTCTTCGTTCTCACTTTAATTAAAATTGGCACCGATGAAACTAGAAAACCAAAACATCTGAATTTTCTTTTGGTTGTTCAATAAAAAAAAAATTAAATATACATTTCCCAATGTCAATGTTGTTTTAAGGATGTTTCTCTATGCTGTTTACGGAGATTATATCGAAGAAAGGTTTTTTTCAAGGTTTAGTAGTAGGCAGTACGCTTTACCCGTTCTTTAAATTGAAAATGTTTTTTTAAAAGAAAATCCTAGAAGGTGTGAATGATAATTTTGCTGATTGAAAAAGCCGCCATAAGATTAAAAAAAAAGTTCATCAACTTGTAAATGTAATAATGAAAACTATGTAATATTTAGAGATACCTAAGTTTCGTTTTACTTAATGAGTTGTTATATGTAAATATATGTAAAATTCAAAGATTATCCTTTGCTTATTCTTCTGACGAATTTATTATAAACATATTTATTTGTTATTTTTCGGTTTGATGCTGTAATATTTATTGAGTAATCTATATAAAAAAATTGTTTAACTCCACTTCCAGTGAAGTCTGCTTCCTCAATAAACGCTAATTTGTTTTGTTGGCGTTTGCGCGCTCTTTTTTGTTTCTAGCCACACCTTGTGCTCACTGATATCATAGCTTTTTTTTAAAAATTTCCAAAACCTAATATGACCATCTGTCCGAAAATAGACAGAGAGCAATAAAGTTTATTCGCCACTTTTGAATCAATTTCAACAGCTTAAAGCATTTCGTTCCTTTTGTTGAACCTTTTATATTTGTGTTCATTTCATGACGGATGTTTTCAGCTAATCCATTTTTTGTGAAGTCTACTGTCTTCGACATGCATACAAAAAAATTCATTGTTATGTTTTTGTATTTTGTTTTTTATTCTGAAAGTTAGATTTAAGATATAAAAATAGAATATTCTGTCTTTTTGTTTTAATTTTCATTAAAATTTTTAATTCTTTATTAAAGTTTTTTTTTATTAACTTAGAAAAAAAATTATTTTTCTGTTGGCTGGCCTATTCAATAACCCTGGCCCCACAATGGGTGCCTATATTAGACATATGTGAAGACGGGCCCAAATGCAATAGATACATTCGCGTAGACTTCATTCAAATTATTTGCGTACAAATATTTTAAAGCATTTTCAGGATCCAAATTTTTAGTAAAACGAGAAGAACTTCTAAAAACTTCTATTCAAAACTCAGTTCCTCGCCAAAAGTATCCTTTTTAACTTTGTCCCCTAATTTACTTTCAAATGCAATGAATAGATTATAAGAAGATTTTAAAACATCTTTTGTAACTATTGAGAACTTTTTAGATAGTTCGCATAACGTAATTTAAAAGAGGTTTCGCTTACCCCAATGTATACTTTATATTTATATTGAGGTTTATTTGAGTTTACGGTGGCTTGGAAATAATGTTGTTATACAAGCAATGGTTGTTTAGTGAACAAACTGATTTTTTAATGCAATTTTTTGGCATGCAGGACCCTTAGCTCGGCCAAGATATGTAAAAATATTGCGAACGCCGGCTGTTTTCTTCAACGCAAATACAAAGTTGGTCCAATGTTAGTTTATTGTATTTATATTAATTAAAACTTAATAACGACGTGATTTAAAATAGTTAACAAAATTACATTAGTCCAACAGTTCAATAATGCCTGAATAATGGCATTATTGGACTAATATAATGCCAAAATTTCATTGGTCCAATAATGCCAGTTAATCAGATGTTAATCATTATCTATAGTTGTAACAAGTATAAACAAACGTTATCAGCAATGTTGATTCATCAAAATGACTAAACTATGTATGTATTGGTACATATATACAAATATATCTCCGTATAAATGTATAATATCTAATGTTTATATATATACTAAAAATATGAAACAAATAAATTTAATTATGATAAAAGTTAAACATAACTTTGTGCAAATGTAAAATATAATGTTGAATCAACTTAAAATAAAACGTTTCGCTAACGTAATATACAACGTTGTACCAACGTAAAATACATCGTTTAATCAACGTAAAATATCAGGCAATGCCGACTTAAAGTACAGAGTGGGTACAAGATTGGCACAAACGTACGTTTGTACAACTTTGGTAAAAACTTAAAGGTTGTTTTGTGGTTGTTGGCGACATTGCATTTTTAACTAAAATGTAAAAAAAATTAGCGGTCGACGTTGGGCCATCGCAACGTGCAACATTGTTCTAACGTTTTATCAACGTATTTGTACTAGTTGGGTACTTGTTGTAGCTTATCTTAATTTTGTTTCTGTTAAATATTTTGTGTAGTTTGTTGTTTTTAGGGAAGTGCTGGTTAATCAGGGCTAAAAAGAGTTGACCAATTCTTTTTGCTACATTTTTACTAAACGGAGGATTGTACCAGATTATATTTCGTTCGTGGTTAGTTTTTGGAACGTTTTTAATGTTTGGTTTATATGCTAGCTTACAGGTGTATGCACCTTTCTAAAGGGGTATCGATTTTTTAAAAATAACTTCAATTGATGAATAGGAAAAAAATCTTGGCCCAATATTTTTTGGAAGATTTTTTATTATGAAAGGTGGATAGCTAGAATCATCATGCACATTATATGCAAAATAAAAGTAAGTCAAGGTAGCTAACGACTTTAATATTGCAATTGATAGAGATATTGAGTTTTTTCTGTTTGAAAACTTGAACAACATGCTTTTTTATTTGCTCCATTTGATTGCCACTTTTATTCTTAAAAACAGTCAAACCCTCATCTCAATATAAACCGAAATCATTTGTGTTGTAAAACTGCGATATTTAATCTAAAAGAAAATCCTAACCAGTTTGAAAATTTCCGCGCCATCATACGCTCTCATGGTGATATCAATCAATCCTGCTTTCTTTTTAATCCATGATATGCCGTCGTTAAAAATGAAGGATTTTCTTGCATAGCGTATAATAAGTTTGCCTCGCTCGTTTATTATTATATGTTGCTCGACGAAGGTAGTTGCATTATTTTCATCAATTGACAAATAAACATCATTTATACCAAATGCTAGGAATTTAAAAAAGTATTTGCCATCATTTTTTCGGAGACAACTTATCACATTCTGGGTATTTTGCCATTGGTTTAAACAGAGCCTAATTCTCAATTTCGAGTTAACATTCGAAAAAATAAACTTTGATAGTCTTCCTGTCTCATTCTTTGCAGGATATAAAAGACGCACAATGAGGCTGTTTAGGAAGTTGGGTTTATGATTTTTTAAAGTTATTAAATAAGTGGCAGTTTCGTTCATCTTGATTCTGTTAAACATATCATGATTTATCAAAATTTGCTTACTTTCTTTATTTACTTTGTCGTTTAGTTTTAGATCGGCCTTTTTATAAATGGAAGTAGTTGCGTTTTTTAGAAGGTGGTTGAGGTCATCCTTAGATATTTTGTTCATGATGGAAGTTTTGTTAGCTGGAGTTAAAGTTTTATTAGATTTGGGTAAAGATTTAATGTCATTATTTTTTTTCTTTTCTTGAAGTGTGTTGCTGAGATTGTGAAATTTGTTAGTTTTAACAAGATTTATTTAATCTTTTTTAAATAGTGACCTTCTTTAATTTTTTTTTTGCTCTTTAAAGGTTTATATACAGTTTCGAAGCATATAAAAATAAAAGCATTTCGAAATATAAAAGCAATTCAAAAAAAAAAAAGCAATAAATAAAAGCAATTCGAAGCATATATAAATAAAAATAAACATTGGCGGGGAAAGAAGAAGACGTATTATCGAGCCCCATTCTAATGTATTGTGCGGCCGTGGCGCAGTGGTTAGAGCGCTTGCTTTATAAGCAAGAGATCCAGGTTCGAAACGAGCCTTGGACATATTTTCGCGTCACGGTAAGGAAGGAGGCGTGAACTTTCTGGTTAAATGCACATCCGTGGTGCTCTGTGACAAGACCGTTAGGTCTTCTTGGGGCACCTAAATAACAGTATAAAAAAAAAAAAAAAAAAAAAAAGTATTTACAAAAACCGTAATATTTAAATATCTATAGCTTACAAACTATTTATTAAAAAAATTAAAAAGTAAAATAGATAACAATTTGATGTCATTTAAAGAAAAATGTAAAGAGTCAAACTTTAAGGAACGAGTAAGATCAAGTGAATAAGAAAAAATAAATAAGGTATTGTCATTTGCTTAAAACTCAAAAATTTAAACTAAGATTTAAAAATAAAAAGTGGTATACTTCGTAGAAATAACGTAACAAATTAGCAAACGCCGTAGAGCCATAATTACCATTACCATACCATTACCATTATCATAATTAAGGTAATGAAAAAAAAATGTTGATACACTCAGTGACATAATTTTTGTATTAACTACTTTTCTGTATTTGAGTTTTAATTAAAAAAAAAAAACATTTAAAATCGAATATATTAAAATTCATAAGTAAGAATGCCTGTTTTGATTCATTTTTAAACTGCCCTATACTAGTTTTACGTGTGTTTACAACCTTGGGAAACATTTTCAACAAGTAAGGACCACGATAAAGAACTGATTATGAAGTTAGTTTTGAATTATATTTTGGGACAACAAAGTTGTTATTGAAAATTTTGTTGGATATTTATGAACTATTTTGTCAAAATAGGATTGAAATATTTTAGGAGGTAATCCTATATTTTTTTTATACATGAGCATTAATACTAGGTGTAAATTGATTTTATATATATTTAATGCTGCAAGTATACGCAGAAGAGGCTCACAAGGTAAAGTTCTATCAGCTCCAAAAATTGTTCTGCATGCGTGATTTTGTTTACAGTACAATTTTTTTAATTTTGTTTAGTTTGTACTTGCCCATGCAATATTGCAATAAATTATATAACAATGAATAAAAGAGAAATATAAACTTTTTAAAGAACTATTGTTTAAAAATGGTTTAGTCCTATATATCATTGCTAAATTTTTTGATTTTTTTTTTTCAATACTTTTTATATGTAAACTCCAACGTAAATGTTCATCTAAGATTACACCTACAAAGTTTACTGAGTTTTCTCTTTTAATGTTAGTGTTATTGGTTATTAGACAATTTGATGGGAATATTTTTTGATTTATTCACTTTGTGGAACAAAATAAATTTGGTTTTATCCACATTTTGAGAAAGTTTATTACTTATTAACCACTCATTAACTTTCCATAATTGTTCGTTTATTGTTTTAAATAGTGTATTAATATCTCTGTGGGAATAAAAAAGATTGGAGTCATCTGCAAAAAAATACAATTTAATAGGTCTGTTGCTAAATTTAAATCATTATTGTACACTAGGAACAACAATTGTCCTAAACTAGAGCTCTGGGGAACCCCATTAGTTACAGCAGACGGGAATGGTTGTTTTTGCTTATATACTATAAACTGTTTTCTATCGGTCAAATAACTTTTGAATCAAAGTAAATTGTGATTTTTTACTCCATAGTGTTCAAGTTTTTTTATTAGTATATTAAGTTTAACGGTATCGAAAGCTTTTGATAGATCAATGAAAACACCTAAGGTAAAGTAGTTTCTACTGAATGCACTTGATATTTGATTGACAAGTTTAATCACTGCATGTTCCGTTGAATTTTTTTTTTGAAACCAAATTGTTTTGAATACAACATGTCGTTTTCTGATAAGTGACTAAAAAGCCTATTGTACATTATTCTCTCATTCTCTCATTTTCTGATAAGTGATTAAAAAGCCTATTGTACAAATATCTCTAATTATAGGCCTATAACTATTTTAGCTTGTTTTAAAAAACAAGCTAAAATAGTTATAGGCCTGTAATTAGAGATATTTGAGTCATCTCTGGACTTGAATATCGGCGTGATTCATGCAATATTTACTAGTAAAGAAGCTGTTTAGTTTTTCAGCAATAATTGATATATCATAAATTGTGCTTTTATCATTTGTTATTTTTTTTGACAGAATGTTTCTCGCATAATTGCTTTTTCCGATTATTTCTTTAATTACATTCCATGTTTTTTTATTGTTTCCGGTGGTTTTACTTAATAGTTTTGCATAATAAATCTTCTTTGAGTTCCTTTTTGTTTCTTCAAATATATTTTTATAATTTTTATATTTCTTTTTGTTTTTATAAATTTTTTTTTCAAGTACTTATCATTTAACTTTTGTTTTCTTTTTGAAGATTTTAGTAACCCGTTAGACATCCATGGAGTTAAAACAGATTATATTTTTAAAACAGAATACTTTTTATATTTTACAACAAAATTTTTTTTTTATGAAATGCTTGATCATATTGCTTGCAGAATTGATCTAAAAATAGACCATATGCGTTATTAACTTCTTGTGACTGGAATACCAGATTCCAATCAACGTTGTCTCTTAAAACATTTTGAAATTGTTGTACCGAGTTTTCATTGATCTGTCGCCTAAATATAATGGATTGAGAAGGAATACCGTTAAATAATATATTGTTAGTAACTAGAAATGTTGGGAAATGATCCGATAAGTCAGTTTTGATTATGCCTGTGTAAAGACTGCTATTAAGATGGTTATTAGTTATTATATTATCAAGAAGTGTAGAAGAGTTGTTAGTCACTCTTGTTGGCTTGTTTATTGAAGGAATTAAATTATTTTGAAGAAGAGTATTTATAAAATTGTTAACATTATTATTGGACGCATGGTTTTTTAGGTCAATGTTAAAATCCCTAACTAAGTAGGCATGACTTCGGGTTTTATTTATATTTCTTAAAAATGGTTTAAGATGAGTTTTAAATTTTTTTAAGCTAGTAGATGGAGGTCTATATGTGGCATTTATAATTATTTTTTTTGTGGTTTTATTTATTAATTCAATGTATAATAACTCACAACCTATTTCATTAACACAGAGATCGTGACGTAAATCATAACTAATTGAGTTGTGAATAAAAATACATACGCCCCCACCAACACCAAAACCATGTGGTTGGTGAACTGATGAGTAATTAATTAGTTTAAATTAGGCATTTGTTTCACCACGCTAACACGAAGTTTCCGTTAGACAAATAATTTTAAAATCGTGTTTTAATTCATCCAACAAAAACTTAAGATTTTCAAAATTTCTATTTAAACTTCGAATATTAATGTTTAAAATCGAAAAACTATTTTTATTTTTTTGAAGATATTGAGAAGATTCAATAACTGTATAGTATTGGTTTTCAGGTATTTTTTGTTTAAATTTATTAGAGTCATTGACGTCACTGAACACGACATTTTCGTCTAAGAAATTAATTTTAAAGTTTTCCTTCATTTTAAAGTAAATTTATAAATAAACTCAAAATAGTTAATAAAATAGTAATCAATAGTTAAGAGAAAACTAATAATTTATAATATTAATAATAAATAAATTTGTCGAGGACACTTTGTAGATTTTACTCCGTAGTTAGTAAAATTATTAATCTGGTACAACCCATTATGTCTTCTTTTATTATAAGGTCAGAACTCATTCTACCCCAACTAGCACTCATGTTGGTAAAACGTTAAAACATTATTGCGCGTTGCGTTGGCCCAACATCGAATGCCAACGTTGTTTTTATACAATTTTGGTTATAAATGCAACGTTGCCAATAATAAAAAAAAAACGTTGTATTTTATATCAGCATTGCGTAATATTTTACGTTGATTCAACGTTGTATTTTACGTTGACACAACGTTGTGTTTTACGTTGGCAAAACGCAGGGCCGACGCACAATGTGACTCAATAAGGTGAAAAAACGGCAAAAGTTAGATAACTATCATATATAAACATGTGATACATTAATACTATCGTACTTTGGGTCAAAAAATTTAAATATGCTATTGAAAATAACTTTAACGCGTAGCTATGACGCGTACAACGCGCACTTACGAGTGTAAATAACATTTACGCGCGCAAAATTTGATTTAAATAAAATAATTGAATTTCCTTGATCCAGAATACCATATTTTGTAAAAGTTTTTTTTTTTTTAATCTCATCTTTGTTAGATGCTTACTTAAAGTTCTGACGACAAGATCTTTGCGATCTTCTTTCAGATACCTTGTTTATATTTGTTATATTCGCTATCATTGTAAGTTTATTTTTTATTATTTTTATTATTGGTTATTTAAAACTGTACAACGATTAACAAATGTAAACCAAAAAAAAAAAAAATAAAAATAAAAAAAATAAAAATGATACCACATATTTTTTTAATGTAAATATTTCTTGTGCCTAAAGCTCGTACTAAACACGCGTATACGTGTTGGAGTCTTTTACCCGCACAAAGACTGACTTAATCTAAAAAAATTAAATTCTTGAAACCAAAACATTTACTAATTGAAAAAAAAATTGGTTCAAAAAATATTTTAATGTTATAATAATATCAAAATATATTAAATATAAAATAAAGATTTATCTTAACTAATTTTTCTTTCAAGAAAACAAAAAAGAAAACCTAGTATAAATAAAAAGCTTTATTTCATTATTACAGCATTAACAAACATAAAACTTCAAGGAGAAATGTTTTTCCATTTTTAACCTTGTATATTTTGAAACAAATGTTTGATATTACAGGATCACTTCTAATCAACAGGTATTGGTACTGGTTTTTCATAACATTCTTTCTAGATATCTTGGCTGTATGGTTTAATCTAGCTTTGCGAATTTCCTTACTTAGATACTCTTGTGACTCTTCAGAGTAGAAACCAATTGGCAGTTCTAATGCCTCAGATATCTGCACACCAAGAGTTTATGAACAGTTGGGGGAATCACATATTAGCGATAGTTTTTGTGTATAAGAGCTGTAGTTTCACAGCAATACTGGCCAAAACTTTCAGAGTTCAACTCATAACAAGAGCATACTGATATTAGGATTGTCCTCAATTTAATAATTACATTTATTGCTACTCCCGTTATATCAGCAAAAGATTCAGTATTTTCAAATACCCTTCTGGCAGTGTTTCCGTTGAAAGTGTTGCCAAAACCCTGTTTGGACATATCAAATATAAGACTTTCTCCTCTAAACCTCAGATGCATGTTCTTTTTCTACTTTTTACTAATGCTTTTTCAGCAGGGGGTTTGGCAAAGTATTTTTTAATTTTTAAATTATATCCTAAATGAAATATATATTCAAAAGATCTGAGCCAGCAATGCAGAGTAGAAAGGCCCAAAGATAAAACTTTTTCATTGATTGGTTTAGATCCGATCAATGCTGGGTAATTAAGTTTACTGGGCTTAGCTCTGCAAACGTTACATGATTGGGAGGACAGAATGTTGGAAATTAAACTGAAATAAGATAGTTGGATCCGGTTTGCCTTCCTCTACTTCCAACTTTACTTCAAACTTAACTAGTCTATTCATTTCTGCTTTTAAAATTTCATACTCATTTCTTATCAATTCTTCCATTTCTTTTTGATATTGGAGATGTTGGGATCTACAATAATGTGTACTAGAGGGCTTTTTATTTAACCATACATTTTTGTTCATGATTTAAGTGGAACAATAGCTGTCAGGAAAAGAGTTTGCTTGTTAAGTTAAGCCTCACCAATATTTGTATCAGTATATATTTTTTTATAGACACTTTGACTGGAGGCACCATCAAAACTATCTTTAAAGTGAAGTAGACCTTTCAACCTTCCCCCAATTTCAGCAAACATTCTCAGAGAGTCTTGGCATTCCGTAAAAGTTAATATCCTTGTCAGAGTATGATTAAGTTACCCTGTGGAGGAGTTGAAGCAGATACTTCAGTCACAATTAAACCCTCAGGATAACATCTGTGTCTCTCATTCTTAATTTCATGAAGTGAAGGATAAATACCTACATTATGTATTATCGATGAATTTCTAATAATTTGATACCGTTTATCAGAAAGGTGACACTGAATTTTTAAGCTCAAGATATCTTCGCTTTTCATTTTTATCGGAAAATTTATCTCCGTGATTTTACCTTTTTCAGAGTTTGTAGCACTTTTTATTAGAATAACGAATTCTTTTTTGTTAGGATCTCTAGTGGCTTTTTTTATTGAAGCTAATGCCAATGCTTCAGCAGGATATTTAGCAAATTTGGCACTGCTGCAAAGTTTTTTTTGTCAATAGTTACATCTTTTTCAACCAAGTTCGCTCGTGTTTAAAAAAGTCTAGAGTTTCTTGAATATTTCCGCAACTTTGATCGGAATTTACATTTAAATATTATAAAAGTTTTCTTTAGATTTATCATTTGGGTTCGTCCACAAATTACGTCACGCTATTAAGGGGAAGGGGGGTTGAAGGTTTTGTGACGACTCATACAAAACATGCTACTTAATTGTCACGATTTTGTGACGAGGAAGGAGGGGGAGAAAGCGGTCGAAAATTTCGTGACGTAATTAATTGATAATTAGCACTATCTGCCTGAGCATGAATTTTTTTACTAACTGGAACTAAATGTATTATTTGTGTGATGAATGTAAGCAATGAACTACTGTTCGCTACTTTATACGCAAGTTTTAATTAAAAGCGATTTTTCAACTGTTTTTACCCATATCAATCTTAAAAGAGTGACACTTAAGCAAGACTTTGAACGAGTTTTCCGATAAATAAAATAAAATAAATAAGTCTCGGAAAAAGGCGTAT
>NC_088932.1:2047500-2165000 GCF_038396675.1 Hydra vulgaris | reverse complement strand
TATACTAATGCAACGTCAGTAAACAACAAATTTGATGAATTTTTAATTGGTATTGAAATTAAGCAAACATAACATGTAATGATATGTGAGACAAGTTTTTCCTTGCACAGGCAAGACAGACGGATTAATAGGGGAAGTGGAGTGTGCGTTTATATTTGTGAAAGAGCTCTTGTAGCACCTTAAATACCACCAAATATATATATATATATATATATATATATATATATACATATATATATATATATATATATATATATATATATATATATATATATATATATATATATATATATATATATATATATATATATACACACTCTTTATTAAACCAAGTTTAATGTGGAGAGATGGTTTGCGGACTAACTAAAGGGACATGGTGGAAGACCTACTAATGACATTTGTAGACCTACTAAAGTCTACAAATTTAAAATATATATCTGAATGTAATGGGCACTAGTCCATTCACGTTTGCTGTAGTGTTTCGTTGTGGCACGACTGTCCCACAGGCAAATAAATCAATATTTTGTAAATCTTGTTGCATATCCATTAACATAACTATAACTTTAAGATCTCCGCAGATGTGCCGTTGATGACTGTCGCATTTAACTGCTTTAAGTAATATATCCATATTGTTGTATGTTAATTTTAAATGCACAGAATGGAAAATAGAGATGAATGGCTTGACATTTCTATACTTCTAGATACTTTTAAGTAAGCATATAAAATTTTAAAGTTCATATATGCTTTTATTATAAAAACTTATATAATCATGATATTATGAATATACTATAATGATATTATGAATAAATTATCATGATATTATGAGTATATTATCATGGTATTGTGAATATATTTTCATGATATTATGAATATATTTTCATGATATTATGAATATATTTTCATGATATTATGAATATATTATCATGATATTATGATTATATTATCAAGATATTATGATTATATTATCACGATATTATAAATATATATAAATGATATTATGATTTTATCATAAGTTATACGAGAGTTATTATTACACTAGAATTATTATTACAAAAATGGGATATGTGTTTTAGCTTGTGTTTCTTATATTATATTAGTATAAAACTTTACATAAGGTTTAAACTAAAAATTAACAAGAAAATCCAGTTAAACTGATATATATACAAAGACTTGATGAAAGATTATGACGGTATTTTTATCCAACCATCACATTAACAAATAAACAAAAAGCCGTATAATAAAATACAAAAAGTCTTATTGCAGATTTGAAAATTAGCGTCAAAAGTCGTATCCAGGCAACCATAAATTCTCTGATGAAAAATTTTTCTTCACCTGAGTATTAAGAAATTAATAAAATTTCCTTTTTTAACTTTTAAATTTAATTTTTTTAATAGATTTAATAAACATAACGGGTAATAACCCATTATCTCAAATTTTCAAATTTGACGTTGTCATAATGTAACCTAACTCTTGATTTCGTGTTTTATAACGGGTAATTACCGTTAAGTTCAATGCAAAGCTTGAATTAAAAAAATCATAACGGCAAACACCGTTACGTTTTTTTCATTCAAATTATAAATTTAACATAACAGCATTTACTTGATATAAAACAAAAATTTAGCGTTTGTTTTTCAAAAGTATAACAATTGGAAAGTGTAATGAAATGAAATTTAAGTTGCTATGTATTATAAAAATTAATTATTTTAATTGTAACTATGTATTAAGCGGTTTTTGTAATTTTCTCGCTCCAAACAAAAATTCTTTTCTTTCCAAAGAAGATTCGTTTGAAGCGAGAAAATTACAAAAATCTCTAACCGGGCATAGATTCAAGTGTTAAATTATTGAATATGTCTGAAACGTATTACGGAACTTCGGACGCTGCCGATTGGACACAGCGAACATAAGTAATCGCAAAAATACAAAATGTAAAACTGGAGTTGCTCTTTCCAATCCTTTTAAGAAAAGCTGCTTATTTAGTATATGATGCTTTAAACGCCTAAAATAAGTAAGACGAAGAAGAGCTCGAACGTGTTTTGTTAGCAGCATTCTCTGTAGATGCATATACGACATTTTCAAAACAAAAATTAAATGTTGGAGAGAAAGTTGATGTGTTTTTAACCAACTTGAAACGATTGGTTTATCTCATTAAATTGTCAGAAGACTCTGTTCGATTGGCATTTGTTGTTGGATTTCCCGAGGATATATCATTAAGATTTTAAGTCGTTATGGATCCAGTTGATGTTATATTACCCAAAGCAAGAGCTGCTTTGAACCGTGTTAGCGTAAATAATGCTGTTGGTGCTGTGTTTCGAAATCAAGTTACAAAAGTTCCGTAGCTGTGTTACAACTGTAAAGGGTTAAATCATATTGCTAGAAACTGTTCCCGTACAAAGAACCTGGCTCCGAATAATGTGTTTCGATGTTATAAATGTGGGGTTGAAGCACATGTGGCTGTAAAATACTTAAAGACGCAGGGAAATGGGTGCAGGAGTGAGGAGTGTGCGCTACCTCGCTCCTGAGCAATGGTGGAATCAGCGAATTGCCTATTACTCATCCAATTGTTAATGGTATATTAGCGACAGTTATAGTTGATATGGGATGGCAAAAATAAAATAAAAAACGGTTGTCAAAAAATCGAAATAAACCCCAGAATACTCCGAAAATAGTAACTTTTGGCGGTAATATTCATCAATGTAATGGATCAGCTAATATCACAATTGAGTTTGATGGTATCCAAGTACGAGACGAAGTTACTTTTATAAATTTTCAACCATTTAGTGTTAATATGATGCTTGGAGTGAATTCCATTAAATTGCTAGAAGGAGTTTTTATTTCCCCATCTGGAATGCAAAGTTTGGTATCAGCTCGTGTGGAATGGCAGTCTCAAACAAAGATAAAGTCAATAACATTGAAATTAAAAAACAGAATCATGAAGGAATATTTAATGGTGTTCAATGGAAAGTTAAATGGAAATGGAGAGATGGAGAAGGCCCCGACCAATTATTTAACAAAGTTGTTCAATCGTCATACTAAAATATGCAAGAGCGGAATATGAAAACAAACTAGTAATTGGATCAGTTGTAAATGGTTAATTAAATACGACAAAAATATGATTAACAGGCATTAAGGGAATTTTTGCTTCATAGGGCAAATTTCCTTAATGTTGATTTAAAGAAGACTAAACGTTCTGCAACAAATTATCGAAGAATATGGTCTTAATGTTAATGTAAAACTTGTTGCTTCAAATGATAATTTAGCTGATGCATTGACGAGAGTTAAAAGCAGATGGTTGAATAAATTGACAGAGGCTGAGCATTTGAATAGTTCCGTTGGAGTAGTAGTTGCAAAGGCTGAATCTATTTCTAGTATACACAAGAGAACCGGGCACTTTTGAGTGACTCGAACGTTTAAATTTGTTCGTAAAGTAATTCCAACAGCAGCTAAAAATGACGTTCGAGCAGTACTTAAAAGTTACGAACCATGTCAGTCAATGAATCTAGCAAATCGGGAAAGAGTAGTTATGGATATCACGCATTTTAGCACAGAAAAACTTCTCACTCTAATTGATTGCGGACCATCAAGATACGCACTGTGGCGACAACTTTCGATTTCATACGGAAGTGTTACCAGTACTCAAATACTCTGCCTGATCTTTTGTGAGCGAGGAGAGCCATCTAAAATTTTGACAGAAAACGAAGCAACTTTTCAAGCTGAGGAATTGAGAAGTTTTTTTTACGGTTGGGTAGTGCGCGTTAGATTTTGAGGCGCTAAATATTAAATTTTTCTCAAGACAGCACTATTTTAGATGTAACTTATGATCAAAATGACCATGCCCTTTCTCTTCACTCCTCTGCCAATATTGTTGGCTTTGACTTTTATGCTCATCACACTGAATGGCTTTGCTCTAACACCAATACTCCTGCTGGCACTAATATCATATTAACAATTATTAATAAGCTATTAATAAAACTCTTAAGCTTTATTAATAGCGCAGAAAGAGTTACATGTTAGCAAAGAGTTACATGTTAGCAAAGAATTACATGTTAGCAAAGAGTTACATGTTAGCAAAGAGTTAATTGTTAGCAAAGAGTTACTTGTTAGCAAAGAGTTACATGTTAGCAAAGAGTTACAAGTTAGCAAAATTTACATAGAACGTGTCTTTAAGAGATAACTGCTCAAAATTGCAGAACAAATATTCCATGGAATATTTATTTTGCAGTTTAAAGCCACATACAAATACTCCATGGAGTATTTTTCTTTCAATTTTAACCAACGCGAGTAGTTGCGTCTTATGCATCTCAAAAAAGCACGTGTTTGTATAAATTTTGCTTATATATAACATTTTCTCCACAATACGCTTTTTTTTTTAAAAGATGACAATCAAAATTTTCTGAAAAAAAACATTTCTAGTATTTATATAATGTTGTTAAACAATAGTAGTAGTAGTAGTAGTAGTAGTAGTAGTAGTAGTAGTAGTAGTAGTAGTAGTAGTAGTAGTAGTAGTAGTAGTAGTAGTAGTAGTAGTAGTAGTAGTAGTAGTAGTAGTAGTAGTAGTAGTAGTAGAGCCGTGGTTCGAACCACGGCAACCGGTTCAAGTCTTTTTTTTTAATTATTTTAAAGTTTTGAAAATACAAAGTACAAGTGAAGTTTTATAAAGGTTATTAACGAACATTTGTAACGATAATATACACTTTAACAAACGGAATGACTTTTTAAAAAGCTAAGAATTCTAAAAACATTAAAAATGGGGGGAAATTTGTTGCGTATGTATCATGATTGAGATACTTACGCAACTATATGTTATTTTAGTTTTACATTTCAAGTTTTTTTACATTTAAGTTGAGTTTGTGCAAGAAAAATAAGTATTCAACATGTTTAAAGAGGAGAGCGTGGAATTAACAAACACTAGCGGGAATGCAAATGAAATACACCAGTTATACAAAAGTGATCATTTATATAGTTTATCATTTAGTCTAACCACTCAGCCACTAATCCCCAAAAGCAATTTTTATATATCTTACTATGAAAAAAAAATTTAGGGCAAAAATAAAACCATCGGTGTTCGGAATTACCTTGGGGTAATTGCAAACACTGTTGTGTAATAACGAATAAAATGCTGATTATAATAAAAAAGTCCAGAAATTGCAGACAAAACCTCAGGTTCTGCTAATCTCCACCAGGCCTTACAATTGTAACACATCGTCTAGTCTTCCAATGGAAGATCGTGAAACTTTTCATCGCAACTTAATACAACAACATTCTTTTAAAATTAATATTTAATTTTTTATTAATTAAAATTTTTGAGAATTATTACAAACAAAAATCACAGACAAAACCTGGGGATTTCCTTTCACCAATCGTGTACTTTTGTGCAACCAGGACTGACATTTATGACACATGATCCGTTGGTGGATTCTTATTCTTATCTTCGCAAAATAAACAAAAACGTTCTGTATCACCACTAACTCTCTTTTTTTCTTTACATAATGGTACATGATCAGCCTCTAATAGATTAAAGTTCTTTTTTCTTTTTCTACTTTAACCAGTAGTATTTTATATTCCTTTCTTCTTACTTTTCGAAATATTTCTCAAAAATATTTCTCTTTGGCGAACTAGTAATAATAGTGGAACGCTTTTTTTTTTAAACATTCTCTAGCTTTTACTCTATTTAAAGAAATTACTTATCTAACAATTTATCTGTTAAAATTATTTATGACAAAAGTAAGAAATATTAAAGTTCTGGCCGCCTGACGCCCGAGTGTTATCATTGACACTTTAGACGTTTGAAACTACCCCACTGAAATCGTTCGTTGTTTCCTCGCGGACACTAACAAATGAAATACGATTAATCTATTGAGATTTTATTGACATAGCCAAAATATAATACGAGTTAAAAACTCCTTGATTACTATGCAACAACAATAACAAAAGGTTACTATGCAACAACAATAACAAAAGGTTACTATGCAACAACAATAACAAAAGGAGTTGTTTTATATCTATAGTTGCTAGGACAGGAATGTTTATCAAACAAAAAATTGCATAAAATTATCAGAAAAAGTTAGAATCATTTTATTGAAAAAAACGAGCGCAGCTTCGCTACAGTACTGCACGTCTGGAACTGAGTATGTGACTCCCTCTCAGCAGGCAAAAATAAATTTTCAACTATCTTTTTCTATCATGCTTTTTTGACCATTTTTGGAGTTACTCCGCGTTCGTCACTATCCCACTCTCCCCTATATAGAATATAAAATCTATAGAACTATAAACTTGTTTTGTTATGCATTTTAAATTACAAAAATTAAAAATAAAGCAAGCTGGTTTAAACTTGCCACTAGGCAACTTTTCTTTTTTTTCAAAACAGTAAGGGGGTTTAAAAAGTATATTTTAATAGGAACATAATTGAAAATTCTAATTTTGTACTTAAATTAAACCATTTTATTAAATTAATTATTTTGAAAAATAATTAAATGTTAAAATTAATTAATATTGTTATAATAAGGAAATTTAGAGTTCTACAGCTATTTTACCACGCCCCCAATAAACATTCTAAACCATGTGCGCAACAGCGACAGAATTTAGATAAACATCAAAATATTACACTCCAGTTTTGCTTCGCTTTACATACTTTATGACTGATCCCTAATCTAAACTTTTCAATAAGGGATTGACCATAAACTACGCAACGTTAAATTTCACTAATGAACTTGTAGCGTTGTACGTTAAATAAAAAATCGAAACAGCTCATTAAGTTAAGTGAAAATTGCTACTTAAAAGAACAAAAGATCTCCTTTTTTAAAATAAATTTAGCGTTGCGTAATTTATCGACGATCCCTTAGCGTTTTATAGTTTATAATTTTTAGTGGTCTTCTTAGTTCTGCTATTTGTGTATCGTTGCGTACAAACGTCTATAAATATTAACGTCTTTAGCATATGTTGAGTTTGCAAGCAGTATATGGAACAATCGTGTATAATAAATTTAGAAAAATGAGAAAACTTTTCAACTTTATTTGAACCATTAGAAAACGTTTTTCCTATACTATTTTTTTTTTTATATTTTCTTTTATAAATATATACTATAATAAAAATTTTGCTATAAATATTGCTATAAGTACAACAAGATAGAAAAATATTCAAAATTTATTAGGAATGTCTTTAATCCCAGAAAACGACACTGGCGACACTAAACTACTGAGCTGTCCGTTTAGGAGGAAAAAAAAACCTTATTATAAATCTCTTATAAGCTCTAGGTATGCTGAAAAGGTGCGCAAGTTAATATTTATGCTGTTAAAGCAATTTTTTAAAATGAGTTATTATACGTAAAATATTGAAATAAACAAATAATAGGTATAAAAATGATTGGTGTGGAATAGATAAGTATAGAAATAATAGGTTTGTAAAGACCCGTATTTTATGGGTCTGTAAAGCTAGTATATATATAAGAAAATAGTATAGAAAAGATCAGCGAAGAATAGACTTACAAAGACCCATATTTTTACGGGTCAGATTAGCTAGTCTATACTAATAATATACTATAACGCAACTTCTGTATTTTTGTAATCACTTACTCAGATAATAAACTTTGTAACTTGTTTTCCAGACAACCCTGACCACTTTCCTTTTCTCCTTGATTTGTTTCTTATCTCTGACTTTAGCTTGTGTTTAGTTTCTCCTTTTGTCCTTTTTCTCTTTTAAGTGGTTCCAACCATGCAATAATCTCTATAAACTTTTATACTCGAATTTCTTCTCGGACTCTGAATGGAATTTTTTTCGTGATTTTCTTTATTTCTGCGTGATTTTCTTTGGGCTGATCTCTTTTTCTAACTTTTTTGTGAACTCGACTCTTAAATTCAATGACAATACTCTTCCTGCCATTCCAGTTGAACAAGTTAAACCATTGTTAGATATCAAAATCAATCCGGCTTCCGTTGCCAAAGTCATTTCTCATTTAAACTATTCTAAGGTTTATGGCTCAGATAACATTCCTGTCATTGTCTTAAAAAAGTGTTCTCCTTAACTCTCATTTCTCTCTAAACTGTTTAATAAGTGCTTGACTGAATCTCGTTTTCCTGACTTTTGGAAAATAGTATATGTGGTTCTGATTTTTAAAAATCTGAAAAATTTTCTGACCCCTCCAACTATTTTTAAATCAGTCTTCTCTCTACTAATAGCAAGGTCTTTGAGTCTTTGATCAACAACTTACTACCTGACAATGAATACGTTTTTTTTCTTCTTGCTCTCTTTCTTCCTGCTGAAATAAACAGCCGTGAGGTCCAAGATTCGACGCCTGCTCTAGCCCAACAAGCGATATTGGTACAATAGGAGACGTAAACTTCTTGTTAAATGCTCTCCTGCAGTGTTCTGTGATAAGACCGTAAAGACTTTTGGGAAATCACTGCAAAATAGCTAAAATAACTACAAAAAAAAAAGAGAAAAGAAGTTGCTAACTGCTATGATTGAAATTTTTTATCGTGCTTAAGATGAAGGCGGTGAGGAAAAGGCTATTACTCTTGACATTTTTAAAGTTTTCGATAAAGTCTGGTATGCTAGTCTTTTCCAAAAGTTTGCTTCATATAGTGTCCACGGAAAAGTTTTTAAAATTATCAATTTTTTTTTATTTCATATATTTTGCTGTTCATACAATAATATAAAAAAATTATTCCATAAAAAAAAGAAAATATATATTCATATAAACAGACAGGGACTTAAAGAAGATATGAATGACTAGAGTCACCACAATCTTTTCATGTGAGCTTTAACAAGTGGCAAAAAAAATTTATTATAATAAAAATAGAATTAAAAGAAAAACTTCGTTAAAATCTTTAAAATGACAAAACTCCGTATAAAAAAATTAAAAATAGTAAAGAAAAAAAGACAATAAGAGGAATAAATTCTATTGAATAGATAAAAAAATTAGCTTAAAAAACGATAGTGTATATTAAAAAAACAATAAACTCCCGTATATAATTTCCGTATATAATTCTGCAAACATGTTTTTGTTCACTAAATATCCTTTTAAGTTTAGAGGGTTGTGCTTGCCCTCGCAATGTTACCATAATTTATATAGCTACAAATTAGGCTGAAGTATATTAATTTAAGACTTTAAGTATTAATTAAAGGACTAATTCTATACATTATACCAATAGTTTTTTTTAATTTTTGATTCAATGTATTTTATGTGGTAAAGCCAAGATAAGTTTTCATCTACTTAGACTCCTAGGTACTTTAAACATTCTTGTTTTTTAATTTGTTTACTATTTATAGAAAGAAATGGTAATTTAAGCGGCAGGTTTTCTTTTTGCGTTTTTTTATAAAATAATGTTTATTGAGTTTTGTCTACGTTTATTGAGAGTTTATTAGCTCTGAACCATTTATTTACTTTTAGCAGCACAATATTTATTTCACCATATAGGTGATTAATATCACTATTGGACATAAACAATTTAGTGTCATCAGCCTACATAATTGAATTTATATTTACAAATACATTACAGAAGTCGTTCATATATACTAAAAAAAAGGAGAGGGCCGAGAATTGAACCTTGTGGTACTCCACACAGAATTTTGGTCAGTAAGGTGGCTTTTTATCCAAGAAAATACTTTGTTTGTTGCACCATAATAATTTTTTTTTCTCAGAGTATAAAGCTAAATTTAGATTAACTTTAGTGAAGTAATTGTTAAATTCTTTTGAGATTTGTGTTAGGTAGTAAATATTATTATTATTAATAGTAATATTAAAAGGAAGTAATGAACGACTTTATTACGACCCATTTGGTTATTAATTAGACTCCATATTTTTTTTAAATCAAATTTACATTCATTAATTTTTTATTGTAAAATTGCCTTTTTTTTAATTTTTGAGTAAGTTTTGAGAAAAATATTTATAGTTTTTATATTTGTTTAACGTTGATAGATTGCGTTTTTTTAAATTAATTGTTTTTGGACAAGTAGTCAAATTTATTTCAAGGTTATCAATTAAAATGTAGATAGAAAAGTGGTCACTTATGTCTGTTTTAAATATAAATGTTTCAAATGACGTTTCTAAAAAGTGGTTTAAAAGGATGTTGTCAATTGCAGTTGCTGAA
Organism: Hydra vulgaris; assembly: GCF_038396675.1. Taxonomy (NCBI): domain Eukaryota; kingdom Metazoa; phylum Cnidaria; class Hydrozoa; order Anthoathecata; family Hydridae; genus Hydra; species Hydra vulgaris. The sequence goes on along the minus strand of NC_088932.1, from coordinate 2,154,915 downwards.
CTTTTAGTTATCCTAGTTGGTTTATTAATAAGTGGGTACATATTATATATAAAAACTATATCAAATAACAATTTTGTGTTTATATTTTTTTCATAAGTTAGTGAATTTAAATTTATATCCTCGATAATGCATAATTTTTTATTATTATTATTATTATCAACTATTATATTTCTTATAATATCTTCAAAAGGTTTGACGGTACCACTCGGAGGACAGTATACGCATACAATAACAATGTTTTTAGCTTCTTTTTTTTTTAATGATTTTTATTGTTAAACACTCATAATCATTTTTGATCAGGCACATTTGCTTTTTAATTTTATAAGTAAGTTTTTCTCGAATGTAAAAACAAAGACCTCTGCCTTTTTTTACCTCTTCCTCGTGTTTGACTAACTATAAAGTAATTTGGCAAGATAAAATTTTAATTAGATTCAATTAAAGTTTCTGGGTCATGTCAAGTTTCTGAAATAGCTATGACATCAAATATATTTTTTAAGATATTTAAAAATTCCTTAGGCTTATCAAATTATGCTGCATGCTTCGTATATTAATGTGCAATATAGAAATTGAGTTAAAACCATTTGTTATTTTGAAATCATAACGAACAATATACGGTGAATTCAGTAAATTCATTTGAGTTTCATGAAAAATATTTAGATTCTCATCAGAAAAACTATTTAAAAAGTTAATATGAAAGGGATCTAACATCCTTTTTTTAAAACCTTTGTTGTTTAAAGCATCCATGATAAATTAGATAATTATTAAGAATAAAAACAAAAAATAAGGAAACTAGGAAATAGATAAAAAAATTGTTTTAAACAGTAAAACATTCAAACTTAAAATGACATTAAAATTCTTAGTTATCTCCATGAATAGTTTTAACGTCTCAAGGATAATTGTTCTCTTTTGCTTTCCAATCGCTAATGACCAAATTATCATATATGATGAAAGCAAATTTACCAGATTGTCAGGCAACTTTCATTTCTTTTCTTAAATTTTTTCTTATTTTATTTGTTTCAGCACAAAAGTCCTTAATAATATATATTATTATATATTAAGAAGGACTAATATTAATAATTATTAATATATATTAATATATTAATAATTATTATTAATATATATTATTAATATATATACTTTTACCCTTTAGCATAACAGATTTTTCAAGATTTCAACTTTGTCTTTATATTCCAAAAGTTTTAAAATTATTGTCCTAGGTTTGTTTTTATCCCTAAATCCAGTCCGGTACGCTCGTCCATTTTTATATCCTTTAAACCTAAACACTCTTTGAATAACTTTTTAATCTTCATTTCACTTACACTCCAGTTATCATTTCTTTCTAACCGCTTTATTAAAGCCATACTCAAAGGCTAACGCTCTTTTTCATTTCTAATAGTTTCCAGGGTTTCAAGGTTCTATCCTTGTCCTGGATTGTTTCTTAACTACTTTTATTGTTCATTAACTACATTAATTGTTTCTCAATTACAATAATTGTTTCTTAACTACATTATTAAACTTCCTCACAATCTTTGTTGGAAGTAAATAAGATTAAAAAAATTTTTTTTTTTTTGATTCTTTGTTGATTTTATGGTTTAACTTTATTATATTTGTTATACTTATTATAATTGTTATACTTCTAATATTACTTGAATTTAACTATTTATTATCAAGTAATAGCAAGAAATTAAAACATCTGTTATCAAAAAATAGCAAGACGTTTCAGGGTTAAATTTGGTTAAACATAAAATAGAATTTTATTTTAATTTTTTTAATTTTTTTTAAATTAAACTTCAAAACACAAAACAAAAGTCTTAGGATCAAAAAATAAAATGAATAACAACACATATCTAACAAAGATATAAATAAATCTTTTTTAAAATTAATACACTTAATAATATTATTATATTAAAATAAAAAATCCTAATAATTGCTCATAATTAATAGGCAAGTTAGGATGCATATATTTGGGACCATAATGAAATTGTATTCATAAAACATTTTATGTAATAAAAAACGTATGTGCCGAAATAATAAAATTGGATTGTCTTATTTTAGCCAACCAATTAACTTTCATTTTAAAAGCACCAGGTGCTCGCGTGTTCAATAAAACCTGTCAAGCATCGTGAGTTTTCTGTTTGATTTCTACGCTTTGACGTGCTTAACAAGTTTTTGTAAGTTTAATATAAAAATTAAATTGTTTCTTTTTGAAGTAAGTTTAATAAAATCAACGGAATTAAGATAAGTGATAATCAAAGCATTAGATTTTTAAATAAAAGTACAAACCATTTTTTTCTACCATTAACTAAGACCTGTTGAAATAAATAGACTACAAAGAGATCAGTATATAAATTATAGGTGTGAATGCGACCTACCATGGCCCGTTTCACTTATCACTACTGCTGAAATTTTTCTAAAATCTAATAAACAGGTTTTTTAATTTTCAAAAAATATCTTTAAACATGAAAATAAGCGTACAAAATTGTGAGGATAAGGGCTTTTTTATCTACGACGGAGAGATTTGAGGATATTAAGGTTTCTACTTAATGAGTCAAATGCGCATTTCTTTTACAGCTGTTTTAATATAATTCAATAGATCTTTTAAGCTCACATAATTTTTAAATTATGGTGAGAAATAAACGTTTATTGATTTTGACTAATCGAAATTTTTTAAAAGTCGAATTTTTAAAGTCTTATTTCGCTTTAAGTTTTTAATCTTCTTAGTGACTGAAATTGTTTGAAATTTTTTTTTTTTTAGGTTTTGTGATATTTTTGTTTGTTTTGTTGTCCTCCAACCGTCTCTTTCGCCCTGATACTCGTGTACAATTCCCCTAAGAGTTTATACATTAAATTGCATAAGCAATAAGAGGGGGAGGGTAAGGGATTCGGAAAAAAGTTATTAGCTTTAAGCGTTTAAAGTTTAATTATAGATATAAAGCCAATTTAAAGTTATAAATTAATTATCACTAACTCAAAGCAAAGACGAATTATTTCTGCCTTAATTGAAATAAATAGACTAAATATATATATAAAAAAAGTATATAAATGGTAGGTGTGAAACAAACCTAACGAGACCCGTTTTTCGGGTTCAGACAGCTAGTACATTAATAATATTAAATATATATATATATATATATATATATATATATATATATATATATATATATATATATATATATATATATATATATATATATAATTTTCTTTTAATATTATTTATAACATGACGCGTTACATTTCACTACGTGTAACGTGTAAATGCGTTCGAAATTTTTGTTATGTATTTTATTATTTTTTTATTACTATTTATAAAATGACAATAAGACAATTTAAGCGGCGATTAGTGATATGACAGTATATGTTCTTTTTTGCTACGGCTTTTATATATTAGTCAGATTCATCTTATGTTAATATTTATTTATGACGTAAAAAAACCCCTACATTTTTACGTTCGTAGTTTGAGTAAAAACAAAACATTAAAAAAAAAGTATAAAATTTGCTCAAAAGTTCATTAAAATCAAAGTTCTCATAAGTTACTTTATAAACTTTTAAACTTTCAAAATCATCTCTTTCCTCTCAACAAAGTGATAAATCTAAACATGCTTCTTTTAAATAAGAACTTATTCACTTAATTCAAAAATATTTAAAAACATACCATTTCTAACAAAAATTACTTTCATTGTATATTCATAAAGTCGAAGGGAGGAAATTTAGAAAATTGCGTTGTTTAAAGGTGTGTTCAACTAATCCAAAAATCCATTTTTCAATCCACTTTCTTCATTATTGTAGAACTGTAAAAAGATTTAGACTTTCCAAGTTCACATAAAAATTACTGCTTTGTGAATCTGTTTCAAAGCAAGCTTTAAAGGGGATTAAAATTTTTAATTTTTTTAATAGGAAAAAAAAAGTTGCCCTTTTTTTGTTGTTTCAATTTTTAATTTTTATCTTGCTATTCCAACTTTCCGTCTAACCCACTCATCGCTATTTTTTTTTATCATTACTTTTTTCATTTTTGGGGTACATTTAGTTTAAGTGAACAGTTGTTCATTTTTTAATGTGTTACAAATAGTGCTGGTCTTACTACTTGGTTAAAATTCTTCAGAATTGCTTTGAATCTAATATCTTTTATACTTTCATCCTAGGGGAGAATGCACCGTTTTTTGGTGTTTGAAAAAGTTAACTTCCAGAAATAAAGTAAACATTTATATGTGTATATGTTTAATAAGGATACATTTCAAAAATTTGCGACAACTGGAACCTTGAAAAATGCCGTCAATTTTTCGCCGCCAACCCTATTGGATATGGTTATAATCTTTGAACGCTAAATTATTAAGCTATGAGAACTTATTACTTCCATCGGTAATTCGTTCCATGCAGTTGCTGCTCGATTAAGGATATAATTTTGTCTAGAAGCATTTTTAGTAAAGCTAGCTCGGTCTCTAAAGTTGTGTTTCTGTGTCTGAATCTGACTTTTTTGTATATTCATTTGCTCTAAGAAATCGTATCCATATAAAGTTAGATTTACACTATCTATTTTATTAATGATTATAAAAATTTGTATAAAGTCACCTTTTAAACGTCGAGTTAAAAACGTCACGTTTTTAAGGGAAGAAATTAGGTTTGTTGCTTGTCTCTGTACTTGTTCCGCTATAAATATCTCCTTTAAGGTATGGAGACCATACAGCTATATCGTATTCAAAATTTGGACGGACAAGTATATAAGTATATAGTATAAATAACTTTAAACATCTGTTTATCTATATAACTAAAGAAACGCTTTATCATATCAAGTGCTCGATTTGCTTTAGACGCAGAGCTAATTGTTTTGTTTCCACTTAAGATTGGCCGAGAAGTTAATACCTTGATCTTTTTCACATATAGACTTTTTTAAAGTTATCAAATTGTCATTATTAGAATCGGGTATGAAGTAATCGTGCTTTGGATTGTTTTTCGACCATTCGAATGCCTTGATAAGGTCATTTTGAAGAGCTGATATAGAGTGTTATATTTATTATATCTAAAGTATTGTTATGCCTAAAAAGTTGTCTATTATAGTTAAAGTCTTGTGCCTTTTGTAGAAACATTTAAAAATGTTTGTAGTGTAATTTCTTGATAAAGTACAAAATTTTTGTTTGATTTTTAAAGTTCAAAACTTATATTTTAATTTTATGTGATGAAAATAATAGATAAAAAATATTAGTTTTTATGATCTATTTATAAATCATTTATAAATTATCTAAACCACTAAAAAAACGGTAATAAAAAAAAGTTGCTATTTTGATGAACTTACCATTTGTTAAAACAGCACCCACTTCATTAAGCAAGCGCATCAACATTAAAAGAAGAAGTTTATTTTGAACACTTTTGTTGGACATTATGTAAGTTATTTTATTAATTTTTCTTGGCTAAACAAATAGGAATAAACTTGAACAGAAAAAGAGGATTTAGTTAGAATAAAAAACACACCTAAAAAAAACAGTATTAATGGATTAAAATTTTTTTTTATAAAAAACCGTCAACTATTTTATAAAAAAAAACCGTCGACTATTTTATAAAAAAACCGTCAAATATTAAAAAAAAACATCGTCAGCTACATTTTAGCTTGAGCAATAAAATATTTAAATAGTTTTAAAAATTTAAATTTTTTTCAATTTTAGTTTTTTTTTTAAATTTAATGCAAAAAATGAAAATATTTAATTTTATTTTCATCATTGAGACAGAGAGAGGTTACAACAAAGGGGCGTTAGAAAAATACCTTGGTGTCATAATTGAAATGTTTATTACTAAAATAAACAGACTGATATAATTTAAAATTTTTCATTAAAGTATATATCGGTTTAATAAAATAATATACTGCATAATATAACTTATTACACGTCTTTTTTATAAAACGCTTTCACATTATGTTTTTCAACTTGAAAAATTTTCTTCGTCTAAAAGTATCTTTTCGTAAAGTTATTAATAAAAACTTTTTTTTTCGTTTAAACATGGTGTAAAGCGTCTTCTCGTTATAATTTGGACATGCTGTAATGTGCGTACAATCTACAAAGTCATTTAGTTTTAAATGGAGTAGGAATAATAAAAAATTAATAATTGATTTGTTTATACTCTTTTATCTTATAACCGACTATTTATAGAGCTTAAATTTAATCTATTATTTATACTGCGGGCTAAAAATGCATGTATGTTAATTTAATAAAACTATAATTTTGTTTTTACTTGTAATATCGTCAATTAGCGCGGGCTGTTAATACTCATTGTATAAGTTTTTATTAACATAAATATTTAATAAATTACTAAAGAAAAATAGTGCTTTAATTCAATTGTAGTCTATTTATAAGCAATAAATAAACTTATAACTACATAAAATAACTTAAAATCAAATCAACAAAGATTTGCGGTATCGGTGTAGTGGTGGAACGCTTGCTTGGCAAGTGAGAAATTCTGAGTTCGATCCCCATCACGTTTCTGGTAGTACCACCAAGCAGTTTTTGTTCTAGGGGCCTGGATTTCTAAATCCGTTTTTGTTGTGTGTGATTTTTTAATAATAATAGCTATAAAAATAATATTATTATCAAAAATAATAATTTTAAATTTATGAAAAAGATTTTGTTTATCGATAACATATTTTATACCTTATAATTTAGGAAAACAAACATTTTATTCACTCCCGGGGTTTTATAATTATTTTTATATTTATTTTGAATGTTCTATTCTCTTTCGTTACATATTTTTTCACCTTCTTTTAAATAATCTTTTTTATAATAATCTTTTTTTATAGATTTATTTGTAAATCGTAAAACAAATATATAATTGTAAAACAATATGGAATAAAAAAGAAAGGGAAAATAACAAAAACACAACGAGAAAAAAATATTTATACGTGTATGTATTTATGTATATATGTATATGTGAATGTATACATTTATTCATGTATGTACGCATATGTCAATATGAACTGTATATGTACGTATTTGTGTACGTTTGTATGATATATCTATGCATGTGTTATGTGTCCGGGTTAAGCTCAGGATAATATGAGTTTGAGTAAACTAAGCAATGTTTATTTAGCATCATTACTAATTTTCTAATTATCTATCTCACAAACACGAGATATCGTAATTAAGAAATTAAAAACGATTCAAATTAATTTACTTTTAACCACAATTTTAAAGTTATTTATTAAGTAAGAACCTCTAAAAAACAATGCATGTTCATGACTATGTCAAATAAGTAGATTTTACAAAAATTACGGTGATTGTGAAAAAGGTTTTTGCGCCTGAACTTTTTTTATCACCTGAATGTGAGGACAATTAGATATGAAAATATTTTTGACTATATTATATGTACCTGAGCTAAGCAGAAAATTAAGCATAATGCCAATATTCAAAAAAGGTTGCAAATTAAAGGCGTCGGATTACAGGCCGGTGTCACTCACTTCAGTTCCTTGCAAGATTTTAAAGGGATTTTGTATGATCACGTAATAAAACACTGTCTCAAAAGTTATCTATTAACTCAAAATCAACATGGTTTTGTCCGAAGCAAAGGCTGTGTAACGTATTTGCTAGAGACTAGTGACATAAAGACGGAAGCTTAATCCGGGGTCATTTAATTTACGTATTTACAGAAACTTTGCTATTGCGTTTGATAAGTTTCCACATAATTGACTAATACATAAGTTAGATGCTTATGGAGTTCGAGGACAGCTATACAACTGGATTAAATTGTGGCTTACTAATCGGCAACAGCGGATACAAACTAATAGTCATACATTTAAATAAAGGTGACTTTGTAATTAGGGTAATTAACTCAGAAAAAAATCTTTTAGCAGGCATTGATAATACTATTTAATGGTCGAATATTTAGCATATGTCACCTAATAAAGAAAAGTGTAAAATAATGCATGTTAATAGCAAACAAAAAAAAATTGTCACATCAATACACAATCTTAAATATTGACTACCTCAGATACCTAATTAAAGTCATCACAGTTGAAAGTGATCTCTGTATAATGGTCTCAAATGACTTAAAAGTTCGCACACAAGTTGAAACAGCATCATCGAGAGCAAACTGTGTATTAGGTAGGCTGAAGAAGGCTTTCGTAATCGTAGCTTAGAACAATGGCGCAGACTATATGTCCTTCATGAACGCCCACATCTTGAATTCCCGAGTCAGGTTTGGTCACCACATCAAAATCTGTCATCAGCACTTTTGATAATGTTTAACACAGAGCTATAAAAATCTCAAGTTTTAAACATTTAACTTATGAGAAAAGGCTTTAATTAATGAACATAAAAACTTAAGAAGAGCGAAGAAAAAGTAGCGATGTGATTAAACCGTTTAAAGTTATGAAAAAAATTATTAGGATAACTTTTTTTGTATCGCAGAACTTCTAAGCAAGCAACGCATTATTTCATGGACACAACAAACGACTTGAACGTCAATTATTCAAAGGGTATGAAAAACATTTTCCTTATAAATAGGATAATAACCAAATGGAACGCTATTTCACAAATCTTAGTTGATTCAACTTTTTTTGCGTGTTTAATAATAAAATACTGTAATTTGCGTAGATTTCCTCATAGGAAATGGACACTGTTTCTAATTCGTCAGAATAAAAAGGCCTGGGTAGTTTCAGTTTACCATATTTCTTTTAGTGTGTTTTTAAATAATAATTTGTATACAAATATATTGCATGATTTTTTGATAACTGAATTAATAAATTTTAAACAATTAAACAATACTAAATTTAATTTCATCTACAGGTTTTAAATTTCAATAAATAAAGTTTTAAGATTCAAACGTTATGGTAGTATAAAGCTTGCACCACACCTAAAATGAGAGGGTTGAAGATTTTACATGGTCATAATTTTGTGCAAGCGCAGTGGTTAGACTTCTGCCTCAGAACCAAGAGGTACAAGATTTGAAGCCGGCACAAACCTAACGCGACTTTGGTAATATAGAAGACTTGAATTTTCAAATTTAAATTCTTCCGCGGCACTGTGTAATTTGACCGTAAAGACTTCTGGGAGCACTTTAAAAACCACAAAATAAATAAAAATAAAACCTATCAATAAAATTAAATTTAGTAAGGGGAAAGTTAGCCCCGGGTATTAAAGGAAAAAATAGATTGTACAAATGTATAAACAGAAAACAAAGAGTCAAAAGACTTTTTAAAAAGTATAAACATTTATCTATTGAATAAGAAACAAAAAAATAATTATTATGTAACTTGATAATATACAAAATATAAAAGAAAAAATGTTAGAAAACAGGCATGTTTCAAAATTCAGGGTACCCCGCACACAGCCCAGCTAGCACACTTACGTTGGGGAAACGTATGTAAAACCATCGCGAACGTCGGCTGTTAATCCAATGTCATTTGTTTAATGATGAAATTAATACCAACGGAACTAAAAACAGCTGGCATATTTAGATTGATCCAACGTATGTAAAAACATCGTAAAAAGTTGATTGTTTTTACGATGTAAGCCCAACGTTGATCCAATGTTATTAACCCGACGTTGATTTAATGCGTATAAACCAACGTTGAATTAATGTATGTAAAAACATCGCAAAAGTTTGATTTTTTTTACAATCTAAACCCAACGTTGATCTAATGTTATTAACCCGTCGTTGATTCAATGTGTATAAACCTATGTTGAATTAATGTATACACATTAAATCAACGTTGATCCATATACATAGAAACAACGTTGGATTTTATACAGTGGATCAACGTTGTATTTGCAGATATACAAATATACATTTGTATAATTTAGGAAAATTATTTTTTATTCAAATATTTTAGTTGATTATGGAAATATATTTTGCTAATATATTTTCTTCTTTTTTGATGAAATTTTGATGAAAAAGCCACAAGCAAAACAAACATAAATAATGCCTCTTTAATCAGATGCTATTAAATTAGTACCAATATATAAGGTGTTGCAAACGAAAGCAGCAAACCAACCAATTTTCGAAAATCCGTTTTCTTTAACCATATTTTACTTAAGTCTGTCATCTACAATATAACACAAAATCAACGTGTCAGTGGACCTCTTACTGGCTGAAAATCCCTTTTTATTTACACGTGATAAAATCTGAAGAAACACACTTTGTAACGAGTAAAACGTTCGTCCGAATAAAATATATTCAAATAATTTTGTTTTTTAATTTATTAGATTTTTTTTTTAATGATAAAAATGTTATTACGCAAAAAAAAAAAACTTGAAAATGATGTATATTTCATCAGTTTACCTAAATTATTGATATAAATCAAGCAAATTTCAGTCTAGAAACTTCAAACGCGATTTACTCAAAACTTGATTTTGTTTGGTGTGTCCCTTTCGTTCGCAACGCCTCATATAAGAAAAGCAATGTTAATTCAGCATCAAAATGGCGGAATTACATATGCATAAATACATATATACAACTATATATATGCGCATAAATTTATAATATTTTATGTTTATATGTACATGCTTAATATAAAACAAATAAATTCAATACCGATAAAAGGTATATATAAAGCTGTGCAAACGTAAAATATAACGTTGAATCAACTTAAAATACAACGTTATGCCAACGTAAAACACAACGATGTGCCAACGTAAAATACAACGTTGAATCAACATAAAACATTACGCCGACTCAAAATACAAATTTTTGGTTGTTGGTGACGTCGCCATTAAACCAAAATGAAAAAAACAACACTTTTTTCAAATCTTAGGTTTGTTTATTAGAATTAAATAAATTACTTTTATGGTTTTGCGTATTATACTAAATGTATTATTATTTTTATAAAAAAGTTGGTTATTTTTAACTCTCCTGGTGTTACAAAACAATATCATACACTTCCAGCTAATCGCTTCGGTATAATATGATAGATATTTATCATATGCTATATTTTTACTCAAATAATATTTTTATAGTATTTAAAATCACATAACTACTTTAGATTAAGCAGTACATCAAGTGTCCGGAGTTACCCACCGTCTGGAGCTACCCAACTTTCCCCTAATAAAGTAAAAAAAATTTTTTTTCATGACTTTTTGCCCTCAAATTCTGGATGGGTGGAGTAAAATTTTTCTAATCACTTTAAAATTTTCCTATTGACTATTAGCATACATATATTTTACAATGCCTAAGAGTATCTTATCTAGCAACATCAAAAGTTGCTGCGCCACTGGGCGTATGAGTAGTATTTTTGAGCACAGGTTTTTAATTTTCAAATTGTATTAAAATTATACCGTGACTAATCGTTAACGCTAAAAATATAAATGATACCAAAAAACGTGTAACTGTGCACGTTATGTACAGACCGCCTTCTGGCAATTTAATAACATCTAATTAATCATTTATAAGTTTAATGAATGTGTTGGATTGTGAGGCAATTAAAAACGTAGAAAATTCTTCAGATGTTCAAAATATCAATTCTTTTTATTTCAGCTTAAAACTAATCAACTAGCATAACAAAAGATAGTCTATTTCCAAAATAGTAAAAAATACAAAACAAATAATTAATGGCGCTCCCCTCGTTCATTTCAAAAATCTTCAACAGATTGCGAACCAGTTTTGAAAATTAAAAATGCTGATATAGCTTATAATACTTTTCATCAGGTATCTTAAAACCGCTTTGATGAGATTTTTCCAAAATTTACAAATCCCAGACTAGAATTTATGAGAACCAAACAAAGGTTAAGGAGCTGATGGTTTTAGCAGTAATGTATTAATTAAACAAATTTTTTAACTAACGAGCCCATTAACATACACTACTAATTTATATTTATAATAAAGAATTTTTTCTGATTTTCTTAAAGTTGCAAAATTAGTATCAATTTTAAAATTGGGAGATGTCACTTGCGTTTCTAATAACAGACTAATCTGTTTCTCAAGATAATTAGAACATATGATGTATTTTAGACAATATTTCTTTCTAGAAAATAACAATATTCTTTATAATAAAAACTTCGATTTAAATATAATCAGCATACTGATCAAGCAACTATTCATCTTGTTAAAATAATTATCAAGAGTTGCAGGAAAATAAAGATACGCTTTCGAGGAGAATAAATGTAATAAAAGCATTTATTAATCTTTAAAATGTACTTGACGCTGTTGATCATTATAGTCTTGTTAATTAACTAAAAAACTTCAGGATTAAACATTCAAATATAATGTGGTTTAAACAGTTTCAAATAGAAAGCAATACATTTATAGTGAAAGTAACTTATGAATTTATTTAACTGAAACAAAATATACTTTCTTCAATCGCTTTTATGTACACAATAAAACCTCACATATTTATATATATATATATATATATATATATATATATATATATAATATATATATATATATATGTATATATATATATATATTTATATATATACATATATATATTTATGTGAGGCAGTTTAGGACAGGGGTAGTTTATAATAATGCGAGAATTTAAAATAATCAATCAACCAAATAAAATATATTGATCAAATGGAGGGTACTGGTACGTTTTTTAAATGTTTTATAAACGTTTAATGGTTGCTTGAACGACGATTGTATATCGTTCAAAAAATGTTCAAAGAGTTTTAATAAGAATTTTTTTATCATTTGATTTAATATTTTACGGGTTCTTTAAAAAACGTTTTTACAACGTTCCTTTCTAGCTAAAAACGACGCACTGCGCGTATGCAGTTTTACTTTAAAATGGATTGTTTTCACGTTTTTCAACGAACTTATACGACGGTAAAGAAACTTTTAGTTTTTTAAGTATTTTAATAAATTAAAGTAATTGTTATTAAAGTAAATTACACATCTATAATTTTTATGATAACTTTTTCTAAGATATATGACCATACATAAATACTATAGATATATATAATATATATAATAATAGGCAAATTTTTCAGTGTCAAATTAAAACAAGGAGCTAATCGGCACTAAAGTTTACGTGCAGACACATTTCAAGTTTGTAATTGTAATTGCTAATATTTATATGAAGCAAAGTTAATATGGATAATAATAATTATTATTATAGAGCTGTTTAGTTCCTTGTTTAAAGTTCATAACAAAAAATTTGCCTTGTTTAATTTAGTTGTAAAACATTGTGAATTTGTAGTTAAGTAGATATAAATTTTTACTTAAGTACTAATTTACCAATCATTAATTAAATAAGGGTTATGTAAGTTCAATGAAGTATTACATTACAAAAAAACTAGCAAATTTAGGTTGTACAGAAACTTCTTCTAATCCTATACATTTATACGTTTATTTAAAAATTAAAAAAAAAAGAAAAATGTTGCGTAAACCTTTGTGTTTTTTATTGTGTGTTTGAGGAGGACGCTCAAGATCTATCAAAGTAACGATTGCATTGAACATAAAGTGAACGTTTGCTGTTTGTTATTTGAATGTTCGTATTGAACGTTCAAGAACTGTAAAATGGAGTTCAGAAAAGTTTGGTTTACGTAACGTTTGCAGCGAACGTTACGCGAACCTAAAACAACGTTGAGGGAACGTTTCTGGAACATTAATTGTGCATACACAATTAACCAGAACATTCATAGAGCATTCATAGAACATACTTGAACGTTCGCAACGTTCGTCGAACGTGCTTGAACGTTTTTTGTAAGCTGGAATGCCTTGAAGGCACACTTCGGTTCGCCGGTTTGCATTAACATGCAAATATTACAAGAAAACACTTAAAGGTATAGTAATTAGTTGCTTCTCACTTTGATGTGTTTTATTTTATTTTTATAAAGTTTCAATGCTTTAGATCTAGTTCATTTCAAGGAGTTGTAATTTACAAAGTTGTTATAAGTTGTGTATTGTAGGAAAATACGTTCCATCTTGAAATCTTTAAATTTTTTAAAATTTCTTGTTCAAAAATTATTATAATTCTTATGTTCTATGTTACAGGTTGGTACCAAGGAGAAAAACAAGCCATGAAGCTTGTTATTCCGTGAATTTGGCGAGAGTTGTTGGAGCAGTTAAGCAACTGCTACTTCTGCATTGTAAGCCCAAAAAATCTTCGCACCGGCAAAAATGCCCCTCAGATCGTTTATCCGAACATGCCTACCTCCATCGCTCCATTACCACACAGTCTCTCTGCCTGTTTCAACTGCTCCTAGGCGGCATTTTCCATCTTCAGGAGACAGAATCAAGTTAGATAACGAAGCAGATACTAGAGATATGGACTACGAATCTGCAGGACTGCCACAACGGACCAATTTTTCTCCTGAAAAGAGCAATGTGAAGTGGCAGCCGCTTATAAAGTGCTTATGCTACAGCTGAAGATCAATCTAGGCTTCATTATTGAATTTGTTACTATTCTTTACAAGGAGTCAGCAGTATTTCAATACCTTCAAGATCTTTTTCTAAAACTGTTCAAGGCTTAGATCAGAGCTGGTATATTCGTTGGACCAAAAATCAAGAAGATCATAGAATGTGAGGATTTTGCAAAGCTGTTGAAAGTCCATATCTTTGATTCGCATCTCGACAAATTAAAGGAGAAAATGGGTGCCTACTCCGAGGAGCAAAGCGAGCGCTTTTATCAAGATATATTGGACTTTGCATATCTTTACCAAGGACAGTGTAACGAAAACGTGATGAGGGACTGTATTTAGGAGCTACTTTGAGTGACAGTACAATCGTAAATCTAAAAAATCTAATAAATTTCTGAACCTTGTTGAGTGGTTTCCGACTGCGTTTGTCTATTACTCGTGCAACTTTTGTTTTTACCTGATCATAATGATGAAAATAAAAAAATCGTTCGATTTTCTTAAAAGTATGAATTTTCTTGTGCTGTTATCGTGCAAGCAAAGCTTGTGCTTAATGAGATCATTTTTTCACATACTTTAAGCGTAAGCATTCGAACTATAACACTGACAAGCCAAGATCAAAAACTGTGTGACATAGTGTTATAGGCACGCTTACTGTTAACGAAAGTTTTATCGATAATTTATAAAAGTTCCATATGATGCATATTAATTCATTCGTTGATTGCTTAACTAGCAACACAGGATAAATTTTAACTCAATAAATTTTTAACATCTTCTCAAACAGGTTACCAAAAATAATTTTTTTAAAACCAATTTTTAGTTTCAGTTAAACTATCTTTCTAATAGTGGAAAAATTATGAATAATCAACACAACGTCCGATTTACACAACTTTTAATGTAAATCCGACGGTGAATAACACAATTGATGGTAAAGGGCTAGTTGAGTTGAGCAGTTTAAAAAAATGTTCAATTAGCCCCGCTTCACCCGCTTCATTAGGTCAACTACATTTAGAGTTAGTTGGCATAACAATATTAGATTGCAGTAAGACTAACCACATTTTGCGTTAGTTGATCGAATGAAGAGATGCCTTAGTAGGCACAAAATTTTGATTCAACGTCGATTTATGTTGTTTTATGCTAGGTGATGTTGACTAACTAAATCTGACGTTGTAAGAACTTTGTTTACGTTATTGTTTGTTAACATTACAATTACGTTATTGTTTGTTAACATTGTTTATACTAACGTTATTTTTCATCGGAATTACTACGTTGAAAAAATGTTCTCTATACTAACGTTACTTATTTAATGGAACTACAACGTTGTACTTACGTTGTCTGCACTAACGACATTTTTTAATGAAATTACTACGTTGTAAGAACGCTATTAATACTAATCTCATTTTACATTGGAATTACAACGTTGTAATAACGTTGGCTACACTAACGTTATTTTTTACCTGAATCTCAACATTGTAATAACATTGAATTTACTAAAGTTATTTTTCATCAGAACTACAATGTTTACACTAGCATTGTTTTATAGGAACTGCTACGTTGTAATAACGTTGATTACACTAGCGTTATTTTTTATTCGAATAATCTAATAACCTCATAATCGCAATCAACAGCTAGCGCAATCATTCCAATAATGGAATAATTGCGCCAATCTCACTATCATTGATGTAGAATGTAGGTATAGAATATATACATTTTTAGGTTTTAAATTTATAGGTATTAAACATAGATTAAAAATGATTTGATGAGTTCTTTAACGAAGGTTGGCAATTTGAAATGCTGTTGATAAACCTCATCAGGTTTTAAATAATTAAAAACCTCAAAACTTTTAAATAATTAAACTATATCAATAAAATATATAATTATAATATCAAATGGTAAGTAAAGGTTTTAACTTTTCAGCAAAACAAAATAAATTTTTATATATATACTTTTTACTTGAAAATATTTATATAAAAATTTTTAAAATTTTAAAAAAAAGCGAAAACTCGTAGAAGACATACTGTCTTCTACGATCTTGTCGTCGAGTACCGCTGTAAAAAAACGTTTTACATGTTAAATATTTTACTTAGTAAATAAAAAAGTTATTTTTACAAAAGTAAAAGAATAACAAGATTTAAATAAAAAAATTTACAAAAAAAAAAAAGTTCAAAAAAAATTTCTTGAACATAATTGATAGATAATATGAAAGCAATATAGGCTTACAGATTTTAAAAAATTGAATTACAAATCATATTAAGAAAAAAGAGATTAAAAAAAAAATAAAAATAATTTTTAAAAAAAACTTCTTATAAATAATATAGGCAGACAAAATAATAGCAATACAGGTTTCCAGATCTTAAATAATTGAAATACTAATCATATAATTAAAATAATACATTACAAACTATATAAACTGATATGAATAATAGGTAAAAAGAGTTTCAAAAGGTTTTAAAAGTACATTTGAATATTGTCAATTTCAAAAACAACTTCTTTTAACTTTTTTTAAAAAGTTATGTAATTCCAAAAAAATCAAATTTATTTAAGTCAATTTTGTTCAAGAAATATGGTCCACAAAATGATATGCAAGATTTACAATGAGTAGTTTTTGAAAATGATTGATTCAAAAAATTATCATTTCGTAGTTCGTATTTTTTTTTTTGTTTTGTTATAAATAAACTATGAAACGGAGACGGAGATAATTTCGTTTTACATTTGTACATAAAACAAAGAATATTATATATTTTAAGTTTATATATGTATAAAGCATTCATTTTTCTTAATAGAGGCTTTGAATGAGTTCGTCAATTACAAAAATTAAGTAGACGCGCTATATGTTTCTGATGACGATGAAGAGGCTCTAGTTTACTTTTGTTAGTACTGTCCCACGCAATATTTGCATTGTTAATATGGCAGTGAATAAGTGAATAATATAGTTGCATTAAAGTGCGCATGTTAAAATAGCTTTTTGATTTGTATAATATTCCAATTTTTTTTGAAATTTTGTTGCTAAATTTTCGATGTGCTGTCTCCATGTAAGATTTTGATCAATATATTTTCCTGAAAACTGAAGAGTTTTATTTGAATTTTATTTGAATATTATCAATGAATATAGATGGCGTTTCGTATGGCATTAGTTTTTTTTTGGAAAGTGGGTGAAATAGAGTCTAGTTAGTTTTTTCAATATTCACTGAAAGTTCATTTACTTTGAACAAGTCGGAAACTTCTTTAAGTTCTAAGTTCATAATTTCAAATAATATATTAATACTGCTATGCGATAAAAATAAATTTGTGTTGCCGGCAAACATTATTGTCCTCAGGCTGGATGCTTTATGGAGATCATTGACATATATAAGAAAAAAAAGAGGTCCAAGTATAAAACCTTGTGGAACACCACAAGTAATGTTTAGTAACATTTTTGGTAATTTATCGTTAATGTGTACATGTGATTCCATGTAGTTCGAGCTTTTTAATTAGAAATTGATGGTCAATAGTATCAAAAGCTTTTGATAAATCAATAAAAGTTTATATATATTTATTATTATATATATAGATTTATATATTCAGATTTATTAAATGACTCGTTATTACTACGTGGAAAATAAAGTATTGCATGCTCGCTGGAGTTATTTTTTTTTTTGAAACTATATTGATTATTAGATAAAATATCATTTGCAGAAAGTTTAGTGTTGATTTTGTTATATAAGACTCTCTGTTATATAATATAGGGAGAACAGAGATCAGGCGATAGTTATTTACATCCCCTCCTTTAAATACCGACGTTACTTTAACAATTTTAAGTTGATCAGGGAAAACTCCTTGGCTAACGCAAGACGAAAAGATTTTAAATAGAATATTTTTAATAAAATTGTAAGAATTTATAACGACGTTTCCGTTGTTTCTCGTAAATCAAGAGTTCATTAGTTTATCAAATATAACTATGTAATTGTAAATATTTTTCTGACCAGATTGTTGCAAAGTATAGTTGGAATAACTTCTAGTGAGAGTTAGTGAGCCAACTGGAAGCGGGTTTACTTTAAATGGAACTTAATTGGAGTTTTTGGAATAACGTTAAACAACATCTTAATTTTGTGTTGTTGTTGTTGTTGTTGTTTTTCTTTATTACAATGTTTAAGATACAAATACAAATATACAAGAGAAAAATTATAAGTAAATATATCGTAAAAAAAATATATATATATATAAGAGCTATATTTTAAATTAATATGACGAGCAACATGCTTTCTATAAAGGTCTTTAAAGAGGCCTAAGTTTGAATTTATTAGCACTACACGAAGCAATATTTGCATAGTTTAAATGACAATAGATAAAGGAGTAACATAATTGAGTTAAACTACGTTTATTTAAAGCACTTCTAGCTTTATACAATATTTTTATACTTTTGGCAACTTTTTATTAGAATTTTGTCAATAAAAAGTAATGGTAAATTGCAAGACAGAAGTTTTTTTTAGAATCTGGATAAAAAAGTATCCAATTAGTTTTTTAACATAAAGTGAAAGCTTGTTTATTTTAAACCATTCAGAATTTTTTGTTAATTCGATATTCATATTTTGAAATTATGATGTAATGTTGTTATCAGATAAAAAGAGGTTAGAGTCATCTACAAACATGACAGCAATCAAGTTCAAAGCTTTATGTAAATCATTGATGTAAATTATATGCTTAACGTTATATATGGAAAGAATGGATGACATCAGATTTTCCAACATTACCCAACACTGTGATTTTGATGTTGTTGTTTTTTTAATGAAAGAAAATTGTGTCTATAATTGGATTCGAATTCCGAACACATGCATACACAGAATATATTTTCCCCAATGCTGCACAAACATATCAATGATATTTTTTTAGATATGTTGATACATTCTGTAGAAAATAACTACTTAAAAAAACAAGTTTATTTTACTAGAAATTTAAAACGTTGATTATCATTTAATATAATATTTTTATTTTTTATGTATATAGTTTGGTTATTCAAAGGTTTTCATAGCTCGAGACTTTGTCGGGGTACTGAACAAACCTCATGAGGTTTATTAACCGTCATTTAAATGACCTAGCTTTATTAAGAAACACACCAGTACATTTTATTCCTATACTTAACTCGAAATCTAGAAATAAGTAGGTTAGCGTGGGGTGATCTTATCCGAACTTATGCCAATAAGTGCAAGAGAGATCATGCCCTGCGTTTTGGTTAGGGTAAAACCCAGTAAGAAAATAACGTAACATTGTTGTTTTGATTTGGTTGGACTTTGCTTGCGACGCAAAACAACCAAACTCCAATAACTTAATGTCTATGTTGTATCGGCATAACAGTGTTTTTTAAGATTTGTCTTTCTAGGATTAGAACAAAGTCGGAAAAACTAGTTTAATAAACGTCTGCTATCAATGTAACATTTTCTATGTAAACATAAATTTCCAATGTAAACATCCCTTTTTAAAACTTTAAAACTAACTTTAAACGTAACTTTAAGAATTACATTTGAAAGAAAAAAATCAATAAACTTACTATTAGTAAATTTTTTGATTTTTTTGCACTAGTCATTAAAAACTATAAACCCATTTAAAGCTATATTTTTCCTAAATCGTAATTTTTCGTTACGTAAAAATTTTAGCGAATATGTCATCACTTTGCGGCAACAAAAACTATAAAG
Source organism: Hydra vulgaris (assembly GCF_038396675.1). Classification (NCBI taxonomy): domain Eukaryota; kingdom Metazoa; phylum Cnidaria; class Hydrozoa; order Anthoathecata; family Hydridae; genus Hydra; species Hydra vulgaris. The sequence continues at coordinate 2,134,973 of NC_088932.1, read as the reverse complement.
ATTTTAGCTAAAGTGTTTAGGAACATTTCTTCTATAAAAAAATTTATATATTTCTGAAAATATGGTATATTTTCAAAGTTTTTGGTATATTTTCAAATTATTTGAAAATATTTACAAATAAACACTAACTACATCAACTACGTTGTTTTTTTGAAACGATTTTGTAATGCTATTAGCTTTTTACTTAAATTAATAAAAAATGCTTGACTTTAAAATATAAAAAGTTTTATATATTTGTTTCATAAAAAAATAAAATTCTTTTAATTAATTAATCTTTATTTATTTTTTAATTTTTATTTAAATTCTCTCTTTTAAGGTGTAACACATAAACAGTTAAAAACGACAGCATTAGTAATGTATAACTGTAAATTCAAAACAAACTTTACGCTATTAAGTCAGTTTGTGGAAGAAAAAAATATTCAACGAAGAGTTAAGTAGTTTTATCTTATATTTTTTAATTGATTTTAACTATATTGAACTTTTGCAATTTATACAACTGTACAGAAAGATATAGAATTTGTACAGATTCCAATGAGTAAGAGTTTGTATCACTTCATTACAATATTTATATTCAATACAATATATTATACAAGTGTATGTGTTTGTGTGGTGTGTGCATATAAATACATTCCATTCAATGCATTTTATACAATATTCAAGACAATAAAAATAATAATATAGAATTTAATATCTAGAAAAAGTCTTACATTCTTATGAATATCAATATGAAAAATTTTTTAGCTTTCTTCAAAACATTAACTTTTTGCGTCTAATTTTTAAAGCTTATTTAACAACCCATCACCGATTGGTTGTAACTAAACAACTAAAAGAGTCAGTGACGGATTCAGCAAATAGCGCGGGGCAAGGGTGTTGGATAGCTGCCCCGCTTGCTCCCTAAGTCAGTCAACTGGCGTCTTCTAAAATATAAGATTCTTAATAAGCAATTCTGTGTTTATTTTAAACGGAAATGTTTAATGGCGAAATCCGTACAGCACCCCCTCCTCACTTGAAACTTACTCGCTACTTTCAAAGATGTTTATGCATCAATATCTCCAGCAATGTCAACTGTACTACAAATAAAAATCGTACATCCATTCTTAATAGAAAATACATGACATTGTGTTTTCCTAACCAATCTATACTCTACAATATCGACTTGACTCATCCTTTAACGTCTGATTATGAAGAGAGAAGTTTCAGTAGACAAAAGATTATCAAAAATTATTTATGATAAACCATGACAAAACAATGTCTTTTTGAATTGACATTAATTTCAATTGAATGTGATCCTGCTGAGAGCATTGACTTTGAATTACCAATAAATCATATTGCTTCAACCCAGCGAGTACAGACGTCCGTAAGACGTCTTTTTTAATGCTAAAAATTTTAGTTTCTTTCTTAATGCTGGCTTTCAGTTTTCTGTTTGTTATAGGGGGTTAATGCGCTACCCCTAACCCCTGTCGCCTACTACTCATTTCTCTGTCCTCCCCCTTTCCCCCTCGACGTTAAACCTCAATCCGCCACTGTTTCGAGTCATCAATTCTCAATAATAAATCAATTCTCATAAAATGTTTAAACCTTTTTGAATGTTTTACTTACTGCACTATTTGTTTTAATTTTATTACTGTTTATCAAATTAAAATAAAAAATATTTGTAAGGTTAAAAACAAACAAACAAAAAGTTTTTTTAAAATTTGTGCAATTTAAATCACAACCGCCTAACTAAAACTTAGCTGTTGTTTAACCTTGTAGTAAAATTTTTAATTCCTGCAATTTTTCTAAATATTAACAAATTATAATATATGTAATAATACAGTATATGGGGATATTTGCGGATAATATTTTACTTATTAATTATTTATAAATATTGATACTAATTTTTGATGATTGTTTTAAACATTAAACCTTATTATGTAAAAATTAATTATAACTAGATTAATTATTAATGATAATTTATTTTCCTCCAAACAATAAACTTGTTACATATAAATATAGCACATTTTAAAATTATGTCTAAACCTTCATGTTTACTACAATCGCTATGTTGATTATTGAATAAATGTAACTAAATACATTTATGAAATACTATAGATTTCCATATAATTATAGATTTCCAGAAGATTTAATGTTTATTTATCATTTTAAATAAATGGATGGTTTTCTAAAATCATTAGGATAATATTTTCCCTTTTTGAGAGGGGATCGAGTGTTATTTTTTCCAAACTCACATAGATTCAACTTTACTAAAAGACAGTTTCAAAGTTAGTTGCAAATGACGTTAAATTATTTATTGAACTCCATCCACTAACCACAAATAAATCTGGTGTAAAATGCATAAATTAATTTTTTTTTTTAACCCTTTGTTGTATTAAAGTTTTCTCTACACATTGCAACAATCTATTTAGTTCAAAATAATAAATAAGACACACACATTTATATGCAAATATATATGATTTAATATGCTATAAATATTCCATTCTGTATTTTTTTTAAATGTGTTTTATTTGATAAAAGCCAAAACATATAAGATGGACTTATTACAATTTACAACACATAAATATATATATATATATTTTAATTTATATATTTTCTCTTTATCATCTGGCAATAAATTACAGGTAAAATAAATTATAATAAAATAGTCACCAATTAAGTTAAAATCATATAAAATGAGCGTTGCGTATTATTAATATATTAATAATGTATAACGCTGGATAAGTTTGGAAGAATATGTATAATTTCCTGAGGAAAGTTGATCGAACAATATAAAATATATCAAAATATAATATGAGCGCTCTATATTTAAAAACAACTTCAATATGTGTGTATGTATATACTTTTTGTAAACTATACGTTCTTAAAGTTTAGTCAATTTTTCGTAGCTATGCTTTATAATATAATTATGATGATTCAATATAAAAGGTGTTAATATTGTGCAATTAAATTACAACTACCATAACTAAAATTTAGCACCCGGTTGTTAAAACCTGTAATAAAGTCTTTAATTCGTTATTACTGCAGTTTATCTAAATATTATTTGTTAATATGTAAATGAAAATTAACAATATAAATATAAAAAATGGAAATGGACCAAACGATCTATCAACTTCAACAATTATTTCACTTGTCATAGAAAATCACCTAACAATTTAGATAAATACCGAGGAATTAGTGTTTTACCTATCTTTACTAAACTTCTTGAATATCTAATACTATTTATATGCCCTAGATAGATAGCCATTCCCATATTTTAATATTTATCGCCGACAGCTCCACGCTTAATGCCAGCATAAAAATTATGACCGGGTACTTGTCTTATTCTTAGTGATGAAACTTTTATTTTAGCCAAATTTCAGGCAGCCATTGAACTTTGTCAGAATAATGTCGCATTGTTTTCTCTCTGGCGTTTTGAAAATTTTTTGCTGTTTTTTGATAAGGTTTGGATATTTTATCTTGCGATCAGTGTGATTACCGTGAAAATTCATGGCACAAAAGAACGCGATGTAATGTATCTATTTGCTCTCTCATATGTCAGATAGTCTAGGATACTGCAAGTATGAACAAAGAATTTCATGTCACATACCTAAATAAATTATTAAATATATATATGTATATATATATATATATATATATATATATATATATATATATATATATATATATATATATATATATATATATATATATATATATATATATATATATATGTATATATATATATATATATATATATATATATATATATATATATATATATATATTAGGGTGTCCCAAAAAACAACATTTTTGAAAATAATCTGCTCTCACCCCCTAAACGTGTTCTATCTCATACAAAAACACTAGGTTAAAAATTTTTTTGAATAAAAAATATTTTAAGGGGTCCCCCAAGAGCCTCTAATATTTAATGGGTCCCTAACATTTTCATAAAAAAAGTTTTTCAAAAATATGTCAACCTGGTACTCAAATGAAGCAAAATTACATAAAAATTTCAAAAATAACATTTATTTTAAAAATAATTTAACTTTTAAAAAAAATTTTAAACAAAATTATCATAAAAAATGCATTTTTTTCATTTTTTGTTAAAAAACGTAATTTTTAATGTAATAAAACCATAAATAACAATTTTTTTTCAAAGTAAATATTATTTTTGAAATTTTTATATAATTTCACGTTATATGAGTACCAGGTTGACATATTTTTGAAAAACTTTTTCTTTGAAAATATTAGTGACCCATTAAATATTCGAAGCTATTGGGAGACCCCTAAAATGTTGTAATTTGTTGATTTTTATTCTTGATAACAAAAGTACTCATTATTTATTTTATTTTTTATTATGTTATTAACAATATTAAATTACCTTACAAATAAACCTATTGGAAACCAGACTTATCTCCAAACTGACAATGCTGACACACCCAGATTTTAATGATGTCATAGTAGGTGTATATATAACAATACGCATTTAAGAAGTGAGCCATTGCTTCACTTATTACTAGCGTATTTCATTCTATCCCAGAATTCTCTTTTTCCGTTTTTTACTCATAACTTTTGTTCCTAAATAGCAAATTTAATTTAGACTTTATTTTATTTATTCAATAATCGACATATAAAATACTATATATATATATATTTTATATATATATATATATATATATATATATATATATATATATATATATATATATATATATATATATATATATATATATATATATATATATATATACATAAATATATCAGATATATAAGATCATCTTCTGATATAGAAAAGACTCAAACTAATCTAAACAAATTAATGACATGGTCAAAATTATGGCTATTAAAATTTAATATATATATATATATATATATATCAGATATATAAGATCATCTTATGATATAGAAAAGACTCAAACAGATCTAAACAAATTAATGACATGGTCACAATTATGGCTATTAAAATTTAATGTCAGCAAATGTAAACGCATGCATATAGGTAGCAAAAATACTAGGCATATATACACAATGTATGATTCAGTGCTAAATAGAGTTGAACTACTAGAAACAAAAATTGAAAATGATTTAGGAATTATGATTTCAAACGGCTTAAAATGGTCTAGTCAAGTCTGGTCTGGTAAAGCTAATAAAGTGTTAGGAATAATAAAACATTCATTTAAAAACTTAAACATAAACGCATCTAAATTATTGTACACCTCTCTTGTAAGACCGCATCTAGACTACGCAAATTCAGTGTGGCGTCCTTACTTAGAACAAGATAAAAAAAAAATCGAATCGATACAACGTAAAGCAACACGAACAAAATGTCTTCAAGGGAAAAACTATGAAGTAGACTAACTGACTTTAAATTCTCTTGAAAAAAGACGCGAACGTAATGACTTAATCCAACTTTTCAAAATAGTAAAAAAAATAGATAACTTAACATTGGAATACCCACCAGATTTAATAACTTCAAATACGAGAGGTCACAATGTGAGGTTTCATAGACAATTGTTTAAAAATCCAAAGAGATACTATTTCTTAACAAACCGTGTTATTAACAGCTGGAATAATTTAGATCAAAACATTGTAGATTCTAAAACACTTAAACAATTTAAATCAAAGTTGGACTTATTTTTAACATAATTTGGCTGTTAAAGCCTAGATTACCTAGGCTCCGTACATTGTCATTGTACATGTACACAGTTATTATTAAATAGATATACTCTCGTATAAGATGTCAACATTTAAATCATATATATAGATATATATATTTAGGTATGTAACACGAAGACGCAGACGCAGCTTTTTGTCACTGTGTCACAGTCGCAGTGTCACTCTTTTAAGATTGATATGTGTAAAAACAGTTCAAAATTTAATTTAAAGTAAAAAATAAAATGTTTGGTAACTATTAACAACATTTTTGAAAATATATTTTAATTTTAGATTTTCATTACTGAGATCTCAAAAATGTGCCATAAAATGATTTTTTTAATTAGTTTAATTATGAATTTTAGTAAAGTTTAGTTTAAAAACTAAAAGATTCCACTAGATTCCATGGTAGTTTTAATATTTTTCCATTAATAGGTATACATGAAAACAGAAAAAATAAAAGGCATTTGCCCCAACTTGCCCCAATTAAAATAAGATTTTTTAAATACTTTGTTTTTTTTGTATTTTTTTTTCCGTTTTAATTAAAACTTGCGTATAAAGTAGCGAACAATAATTCATTGCTTACATTCATTACATTTAGTTCCTATAAGTAAAAAAAAAGGTAATAATAAATCAATTAAATTCAACCCTGTTTAAAAAATAATTTACAAGCTTAAATATCAAATATTATCTTGTTTAAGTGTGCCAAATTGGCTGAGCATCCTGCTGAAGCATTGGCTTCAGTTAAAAAAGCCACTAGAGATCCTAACAAAAAAGACTTCGTCGTTCTCATGAAAAATGCTACAAACTCTGAAAAAGATAAAACCACGGAGATAAATTTTCCGATAAAAAAGAAAACCGAAAATGCCATGAGCTTAAAAATTCAGTGTGTCCTTTCTGATGAACAGTATTAAAATATTAGAAATTCATTGATGATAATTAATGTAGGTATTTATCCTTCACTTCATGAAATTAAGAATGAATGGCACAAATGTTATCCTGAGGGTTTAATTGCGACAGAAACATCTGCTTCAACTCCTCAAACAAAAATGTATGGTTAAATAAGAAGCCCTCTAGTACACATTACTGTTGACCCTTACATCTCCAATATCAAAAAGAAACGGAAGATTTGATAAGAAATGAGTATGAACCTTAAAAAGCAGAAATGAATAGACTACCCAAGTTTGAAATAAAGTTAGAAGTAGAGGATGGAAAACCGGATTTAAGTTTAAACTAGATTTAACCACGTTTGATGGTAAAGTGGTTTAATGCCCTCACTAACACTCTGGCGTCCCAATCATTTAATGTTTGTGGAGCTAAGTCCAGTGAGCTTAACAGCCCATCATTGATCAGATCTAAACCAATCAATGAAAAAGCTTTCTCTTTGGGCCTTTATATTCTGTATTGCTGGCTTCGATCTTTTGAATATATTTTACATTTTGGATATAAGTTAGACATTAAAAAAATACTTTGCCAAACCTCCTACTGAAAAAGCATCAGTAAAAAGTAGAAAAAAGAACAATCAACTGAGGTTTAAAGAGGAGCTAAGTCTTATAGTTGATATGCCTAAACAGAATTTTGGCAACACTAACAATTGAAACACTGCCAGTAAGGCATTTGAAAATGCTGAAACTTTCGCTGATATAACAGGAGTGGCAGTAGATAAAATTATTAGATTCAGAACAATCCTAATATTAGTATGTTATGAGTTGAACTCTGTTATGAGTTGAACTCTGAAATCTGTTATGAGTTCTGTTATGAGTTGAAACTCTGTTATGAGTTGAACTCTGAAACCTGTTATGAGTTACCTGTTATGAACTTTGAAACCTGTTATTAGTTGAACTCTAAAAGTTTTGGCCAGTATAGCTATGAAACTACAGCTCTTATACTCAAAAACTATTGCTGGTATGTGATTCCCCTAACTGTTCATAAACTCTTAGATCATGGTGTGCATATATCTGAGTTATTAGGACTGCCAATTGGTTACTGCTACAGGTATCTGAGGCATTAGAACTGCCAATTGGTTACAAGAGACTCTAAATAAGGAAATTTGAAAAGCTAGATTAAACTAGATAAACAGCCAAATTAATTAGAAAGAATATTACGAAAAACCAGTAGCAATACCTGTTGATTAGAAGTGATCTTGTAATATCAAACATTTTTTTCAAAAAATACAAGGTTTAAAATAGAAAAACATTTAATCCTAAAGTTTTATATTTGGTAATGCTATAATAATGAAATAAAGCTCTTTATTTACATTAGGTTTTCTTTTTTTGTTTTCTTGAAAGAAAAATTAGATAAGATAAATATTTTGTATTTAATATATTTCAATATTATTATAATATTAAATATTTTCTTGAATCCAATTTTTCTTTTTAATTAGTAAATGTTTTGGTTTTAAGAATTTAATTTTTTAAATTAAGCCACTCTTTGTGCGCGTAAAAGACTCTAACACGTATACGCGTTTGTAGTACGAGCCTTAGACACAAGAAAAATTTGCATTAAAAAATATGTTGTTTTCTTTTATATGGTATTTTAGATCAAGGAATCCTATTTTTTTATTTAAATTATATTTTGCACGCGTAAATAACACTTTCACGCGTGAGCGCGCGTTGTACGCGTTATAGGTACGCTTAAAAATATTTTTTAATTGCAAATTTAAATTTTTTGACCTAAAACACGATAGTATTGTTGTATCACATGATTATATATGATTGGTATATAACATTTGCCGTTTTTTCACCTTTCTGACTCACTGTGCGTTGAAGCCACAACTTTTATGCGTATGTGACGTCACTTTGTGGCAAAAAACTAGAAAACATACTAGAAATAAGATTTTATTTAAATTTTTTAGGAAAATTTCTTCTATTAAAAATATGAGGAATAAATTTTTATAGTATGTATTTTAATAAAGACAAAACTACTTATTTATTACTATTGTAATAAATACAAACTCTTAGGCGTGAAATGTGAATTGAGCAGCCGTGGCGCAGTGGTTAGAGTTCTGGCTCAGAAGCCAGAGATCCCAGGTTCGATGCCAGCTCTAGCCATATAAGCGACATTGGTACGGAAGGAGGCGTGAACTTCTTGTTAAATGCTCTCTCGCGGTACTCTGTGATAAGACCGTAAGGACTTCTGGGAGCACCTAAAATAACTACAAAAAAAAAAAAAAAAGATATATTTGCACCAGTTTTATATCTTTTTGTGCAATTGTATGCAACATAATTAAAATTAATCAAAATGTGTAAGATATATGCAAAAGGAAACTTGACGTATTAAAGTTTATTTTGAAACTGACATTAATGCGCAAAATTTTTTCGGTTCAACTTTTAGATTAGCATCAAATAGGTAAAAATATTACATAATAGGGGACTTCAATTTGGACTGTTGTGAGTATAATAAAAACCAAAACATAAAAAAATGTTACAACGACTTATTCGAAAGGGGAACAATACCTATAATAAATAAACCTGCAAGAATAACAAATCATTCATCTTTCTTAATAGATAACATTCTGACTAATGATTTTTTTAACATGCTGCTTAAAAATTATTGTTAAAACAGATGTCTCAGTTCACTTTTTCTTTTTTTTTTGCATAAATGCAAATTATAAATTAAATCTCCTAAGTAAAACAACTATAAAAAAGCGTGTATACAATTACATTAATTTGAAATCATTTAAGGAACAAGTTTCTAATCAAAACTGATATAAACCTGATCTACGATTCTTTTTTTAAAACATTTAAATCCATTTATGACGCAAACTATTCGTGAAATAGTCCTTAACGCCAAAGATGTATCATGTCTTTGGATAACTAAAGGACTTAAGAAATCATCGAAAGTGAAGCAAAACTATTGAATATCTAAAATATAAATATAAAAATAACTACCTAATAAATATAAAAATAACTACCAATCATAAAAATAACTACCTAATAAATATAAAAATAACTACCAATCATAAAAATAACTACCTAATAAATATAAAAATAACTACCAATCATAAAAATAACTACCTAATAAATATAAAAATAACTACCAATCATAAAAATAACTACCTAATTTTAAAGAATAGTTTCGAAAAACTCCACAAAAATGCGAAAGAAAGTTACTACTCCGAATCGTTTGCAAAGCATAAACATAATTCAAAGCGTATTTGGCAACTAATGAAAAAGATCACGGGAAAAAAATAAGAAAAGCACAATATCAGTACCAAATGCAATAAAAATCAAATACAAATTATTTAATGACCCTAATAAAATTGCTTTTGAATTTAATAAATTCTTCTTCAATTGGAACAAGCTTATCAACCTAATTTAACTTTAAGCTTTTCAAACCTAACATACAGCGAATTTGAAGCAGCGTTTAAATCATTAAAACGGAACAAGGCAATTGGGGCTCATTGCATCAATGGAAATGTTGAAATGGACTTCTTTGACGTTTTGAAAGATATACTCTCTAACACTTGTAAAGCCTCTATTGCTCAAGGATCCTTTCCAGACTCTCTAAAAGTAGTAAAAATTACTCCTATTTATAAATAAGTTAACCATTGTAACATTAAAAATTATCGTCCTATTTCAGTTCCTCCAGTTTTCTCTAAAATACTAGAAAGAATAATGTATGACAGAGTCTACAATTATTTTGTTTATACTAAACTTTTATCTAACAATCAATTTGGTTTCCAGAGGAACAATTCTAGAGAACACGCCATACTCAAACTAATACACATAGCATTACTGATTACACCCTTAAATTATCTATATATCCTAGGAGTATTCATCGGTTTGTCTAAAGCTTTTGATACTGTTGATCACCACATTCTATTACAAAAATTAGAATCCATAGTAGGGTCCCTATTATTTTTAGCATCTATAAATGACCTTAACAAAGCCTCTAACTTAACCACTATAACTTTTGCTGATGACACAAACCTATTCCAACCTCATGAAAACATAAATACACTTTTTAATAATGACACAAGAATTAAATAAAATCTCATACTGGTTTAAGAGAAAAAAATATTGTCCCTCAATATTGATAAAACAAAAGGAACTTTTTTTTACCCAATATCCAGAAAAAGATGTGTACCAAATACGATGCCCAACCTGTTTATTAAAATCGTTAAAAGTTGCGGCGAACAGACGTATTTATTGCAAAGAAATTTTTTTTTTTTTTTTTTAATTTTAAAACAAACTTTATAAGTTGACATTATCAATTTAATTGTTAAATATGGCAGTTACCATTAGCAAAATAAGAAATATATTTAGGGAAATGTTCGCTGAGTACAAGAAAGACATAGAGTTACTAATAAAACAACAGAAAGAAAACGTTCTTAAACTGATTTGTGCAAATGCAAAGATAAGGAGTGACAGGCAAAAAAAAAGGCAGAATTAAATATTATCGGCAGCATGGAAAAAATTAAAAGACTCGAAAAGGATGTATTTGATATAAAAGAATGCTTAAATTTTCACGAAGAACTCATTGAAAAAAAGATCAAAAATAATTTGAATCCATCGAGAAAGAAAGAGTTTTTAAAAATGAAGCACATAAAAATATTGAGTTTACCAACCTTAAAAAAAAACTAAGAGAAAGTAAAAATCGGTCACGAAGAAATAATCTCAGGATCGATGAATTGAAAGATGACGAAAATGAAACATGGTCGGAAAGTGAAGCGAAGATGATCAAACTGTTTGAACAGGCTGTAGGGGTAAAAAATGTTAAAATTAAACGAGCACATCGCTGCGGACGCAAAGATGCAAAAAAGTCACACGTACAATCATGATTAAACTTTTAGATTACAAAGATAATGTAGAAGTTTTTAAAAATTCTATTAAATTAAAGAGTATTTTCATTAATGAAGATTTTTGCTAGGAAACTAACGTAATAAGAAAAGACTCGAGAGAAAGAATGAAAATTGAAAGGCAGCTGGGAAAATTGCATATATATCGTACGATATATATGCAAATTAGCTAATTGTGCGCGATTGGGTATCAAAAAAACCGTGCCAAGAAAGCAAGAGTTAAGTTTTATTGTTTTATTTACAATTTTGTGTTTATACAAAAGTTTATACAATTGTATAAAAGTATAAAAATATTAAGGATTAATTCTTAATATTATTTTTTTTTTTTTAAAACATAAACAAATAAACAAAAAATTTGTAGGAAAACCTAATAATTAAATTTTTTTGATGATAATATCATTCTCAGGGACTTGATAATTTTAATCAACAGAGAATGACTTTGATAATTTTAATCAACAAATATTTGAAAGTCAATATTATACAGTTTTCGAATCTTTCCAATATCTACAAAGGAAACCTTTTTTTCAATTTAAAAAATTAATATTCGAAGTTTAAAAAAATTTTTTAAAAAATTCAAGTTTTTGTTAGATGAGTTAAAACATGACTTTAAAATTATTTTGCTTACGGAAACTTGGTGTAAGTGTGGTGAAACAAATGCGCAATTTGAACTAACTAATTACAAATTAGTTCACTAACCACGTAATTTTGGTATTGGTAATTGGGCGTAAAAATTTTTATCCACAACTCAATTAATTATAGTTTACGTAACTCATCTTAAATCATTCATAACAGCCATCAATAAAACACCATCCTAAAAGACATGATCTTTTAGGATGGGGATCTAAACATTGACCTAAAAAACTTGCTTCAAATAATAAAGTAAAAAGTTTTATAAACGCTCTTCTTCAAAATAATTTCGTCAATAAACAAGCCAACAAGAGTGACCAACAACTCTTCTACACTTCTTGATAATATAATAACTAATAACTTTCATAATAACCATCTTAACACAGGTATAATCAAAACTGACTTATTAGATCATTTCCCAACATTCTTAGTTACTAATAACATAATAACTAACAACATTCCTTCTAAAACTACCGTATTTAGGCGACAGATCAATGAAAACTATCGTATTTAGGCGACAGATTAATGAAAACTATCGTATTTAGGCGACAAATCAATGAAAACTACCGTATTTAGGCGACAGATCAATGAAAACTATCGTATTTAGGCGACAGATCAATAAAAAATCTGTAAAACAGTTTCAAAACCTTTTAGAAGCAACGTTGATTGGAATCTGGTATTGCAATCAAACGATGCTAACATATCATATGATCTATTTCTAAATCAATTCTGCATGCAATGACATATAAAAGCTACAAAAATATATTCGAAAAAACAAAAAGAAACTCTGAAAAACTTTATTATGCAAAGCTATTAGACAAAGCAAGCCGAAACACCAAAAAAAACTTGGAAAGTAATTAGAGAAGAAATTGGCAAAAATAATTAGGCGAGACACACTCTGCCAAAAAAAATATCAGTTGATGAAAAAAATATTTATGATAAATCAATTATTGCTGAAAAAAGAAACAAAAATTTTTATTAATGCTGGTCCAAATTTGGCATCAAAAATTCCTCTGAATTCAACTTCATTTGAGTCTTATTTAAAAAATTAAGATGGAGATATGGATGAACCTAATCTTAAATTTTTTGAATTGCGAACCGCCTTCTATAATCTTAAAACTAAAAATAGTGCTGGATTTGATAAAATAAACGTTAATGTTGTAAAATCTGTTTATGATATAATTGAACCTCTTTTGTTTCGCATCTTTAATCTTTCTTTTAAAATAGGTATTATCCCGGAAAAATTAAAAATGGCACGAATCGGTTTTTAAGACTGGTGATGACTATTTCTAATTATAGACCAATATCTAAATTACCATGTTTCTCAAAATTGCTTGAAAGAATTATGTACAACTTGCTGTTTAATTTTTTATCAGAAAATAATATTTTGTACTCAAACAGTTTGGTTTCAAAGAAAAATGTTCCACTGAACATGTAGTGGTTGAAATAGTCAATCAAATAACAAACGCATTGTGTACTAACAACTTTACATTAGGAGTTTTCATTGATCTTTCAAAGACTTTTGATACTGTAAACCATAACATGCTAATAAAAAAACTTGAATATTATGGAATAAAAAATAATAACTTACTTTGGTTCAAAAGTTATTTGACCAATAGAAAGCAATTCATCCGATATAAGCAAAAACAAACAATTCCATATTTTGTTACTTGTGGTGTCCCCCAGGACTGTATTTTAGGACACTTGTAATTCTTAGTATATACAAATAATTTAAATTTAGCTACACACTTCTTAAATTGTATTATTTTTGCAGATGACTTCAATCTTTTTTATTCCAACAGAGAAATTAAAACACTTTTTGAAACAGCAAACCAAGAGTTGGGTAAGGTGAATGGTTTATAAGTAATGAACTGTTTCTAAATGTGGATAAAACCAAATTTATTATATTTCATAAAGTAAACAAGTTAGAAAGAATTCCCATTAAACTGTCAAATCTAATAATCAATAACGCTAACATTGAAAGAGAAACTTCAGTTTACTTTTCGGGCGTAATATTAGATAAACATTTACGTTGGAATATAAAAAGCATTAAGAAAAAATTATCAAAAAATATTGCCATGATATATAGGGCTAAACCATTTCTAAATAATAAATCTTTAAAGCTTATATATTTTTTTCATTCATTGTTATTTGGTTTATTGCAATATTGCATGGGCAAGTACAAATCATACAAAATTAAAAAAATTGTATAGTAAACAAAAACATGCGTACAGAATATTATTTGGCGCTGATAAAATTGTACCATCCGAGCCTCTTCTGCGTATACTAGACGCATTAAACGTTTATAAAATCAACTTACACCAAGTTTTAATGTTCATGTGTAAAATAAAAATGGGACTATCTCCTGAAATATTTCAGTCCTATTTTGAAAAAGTAGTGCATAAATACCCGACAAAATTTTCAGATAATAACTACATTGTTCCTAAATATAATTCAAATTAAATTACTTATTCAATTCAACATCGAGGACCTTATTTGTGGAAAAAGTTTCCTAATATTGCAAATACGAAAAAAGTTAGTATACTACAGTTTAAAAATGAATTGAAACAGGTGTTATTACTTATGGATTCTAACATATCCGATTTTAAATGCTTCTTTTAAACTAAAATTCAGTTATATAAAATATGTCTCAGAATTTATCAATTTTTTTAAATTCAGTTATGGTGTTTCCCTCTAATCTTAAAAGTTATTGTTGAAATCTAATCTGAGTTTTTGAATTTTTTTTTTTTTAACTTTGAATGAATTGTTATTTATTTTACTTTTATTTAAATTGGTTTTAAAATATACATAAATATTACGGTTTTTGTAAATTAAGTACTCTTTTATTTTTTAATTTTTCGTTCTTTATGTAAATATTACTTTATTACAAATTTTATATATCTTATTTTCATATTTTTCAATAAATGCTTTGTATAATATACGTATATAGTGTGGCTCTTGTAAATACGTGCACTTTAATTAATTAATTTATTTTTTCTTTTTCTTTTTTACTTTTCTTTCAGTTTTTCTTGTTTACTTGATTATTACTCTGATCTTATTACATGATCTTAATATTGTTTTTCATATTTCTTAAACTAATTGTTATTTTTACATTTATAATTTTCAATAAATAATTTGTAAAGTATAATATATATTATTCGGTTGTTGTTAATACGTACGGGCTCAAGCTTCAGAACCAATGAACTTAATTTTACAGTCGTATCTTAAGGAGTTAACAGATAAAGTTACCTAGCCATTACCAATGAGACACTTTGACCCATGTGTAAAGTCAAGAAAATCAACCATTCATCATTCTAGGCTGGAAGAAATGTAACTCAGGAGTGTGTCTATTTTTGTCCTAAAAAGGAGTTTGAAACCTCCATCCGTTTTTATGCTTTTATTTAGCACCTATTCACTTAATCACCTTTCTCTTTGTTATTCATCTTTCTCCTTATCAATACTGCACTTCGATGTTATTTCTGATCAAGTTGGCCTTTTCATTTTATCCCTCAGCTAAAATTTTTATTATTAGGAACTTTAATGCTTATCGCATTGAATGGCTTGGCTTTAATTCCACTGAGCCCGCTGGCTCTAAAACTTGAAATCTTTTAATTTTTCTTTATCTCTTACTCAGTTAATCTTGTGATTTTTTTTATTATATTTGAATTATTTTCCAGACAAACCTAATCTTAGTTATTTTTACTGGTCTCATGCCTGCCCCATGTCTTATGTCTAACTTGCGCTCAGTTTCTCCTTATTCTCCTTTTGGTGGTTTAGACCATAGAATGATCTCACTAAAACTTTTATCATGTAAAATATATCCTATTATAGATCTTCTACATCCTGTTAATTGGGGCTCGGTGACGAAATAATGTCTTGCTTTACTTGTTTTTATTTATAAACTTTAAATTGTAAAAGTTATTGAACGGAATAAATAAACAAACAAAACAATAAAAAATAAAAAAACCTTTTCATTGGTAATACAATACTAAAAAGGGAAAAAGTTACAAAACTTTTCAGAGTTCTTTTAGACGAAAACTTATCCTGGAAACAACAAACCAATAATATCTCCATGAAAGTTACTTAAAGTATTGGAATTATATATTAAGTTCGACATGTGTTAAATAAATAACAATTAAAACAACTATATTAATCGTTTATCCGCTGACATTTAAATTATTCAAATATTGTATGGGGAAGCGCCTACAAAACTAAACTTAACTCTCTTTAACAGCATCAGATAACCATGAGCGAGACTAGGTTTTTTTAAACCGAGTCGAGACCGAGACGAGAAGTTAGTACTTCTCGTGAGACCGAGACGAGACGAGAAATTTAACAATTTTTGAAAACAAATTTATTAAAATCCAAGTAAAAAAAAAATGTAAACATGATTTTGACAAATAGACACAAATCACATTTGTCAAATGTAAACAACTTTTTCAAATATTAATTCAGAATTTTTTTGCCAAACTTTTCCAACAAGACAATGTTTTCTCTGATTAAGATGATTTGTTCTACTTTTTCTGGGTAAGTTGTGTCTGGATGATCGGACGACATTTCCACCTGAGCTAAAAACTCTCTCTGATTTAGTTGAACTTGCTGGAATAGCTAAAATTTGTCTGGCTAATGTAGAGAGTTCTGGCAATGTATTTGAATGCAATTTCCACCAATCAAGAATCGGAAAGTCTTTTTTGGCATCAGGGAGATATTCATACTGGCACATTTCGCTCAAAATAGGATTCAGTTCAGATGTTGGCTCTTGTGTTTCAATTCTGACAGTTTAACTTGCACTTTAGTTTTGAATTAGGGGAATTTCTGCTGAAAGGACTCTGGCAACAGGTTGGCACTCAACATTATCCTTAACCTGTGAGGCTAACCATTCTTTTGTTGTTTGAAATTTTTTGAAGAGCTTCAAGTCCCTTTAAAAGCAGGATTTGAGTAGTTTGCTGCAGCACTCAATAAGTTTCCAGTGTGACAAAGAGGAAATCTTTTCTCAATGCAGCTTTTCAAGTTTTTTGCATACAAGACATCGTAGCCATTTTTTCCATCCGTCTCAATAAATTGATCAATTTTGTCATGGATTAAATAAAGAAAATCGGCGACAGTGTTAATTGTTGGAATAGACTCAGCCGACCACGTTTCTGTAGCTTCTTTAAGTGGTGCCAAAAGTTCTACTGCTCCCTCGATTGATTCCACTGTGATGCACTGATGGTCTTGGAAGAAAAAATATCTTCATTTGCACATAAGCTGATAATTGCACTCTTTAGATGTAGGACAGAAGCCATGCAATCCAGCTCACTATTCCATCTTGTGTCAACAGATAGGCGTAACTGTCTAAAATTGATTCCTTGAGCGTCTGATTCTGAATCAAGCAACTCAGCTGCAACTGTTGATTGGTGAATTAAAGAAGCCAAACCTTTGCATGTTTGCAACGCATCATCCATTCCAGAAGTCATTCCAAATGAGTCTCGAACTGCACAGTGCAAAATATGATTGTTGCACAAGTATTGGTCAAGGCGCTTTGACAATTTGATTGCAAGTTTCGTATTTCTTGCCTGGTCGTTTACGCAGTACATTGGCAAGTCAGCAGGCAAATTTAGTTCTTCTAAGAAAGAATCCAGCATTCCTTCAATTAAGATACCTGTGTGTCTGCCTGGGAACTGTTTCACATGGGGTGTCCAGTGATATAGTCTCCAATTTTCGTCAATAGCATGAAAAGTCCAAGAGATGTAGCTGTCCTGAGCTCTAGAAGTCCAAAGGTCAGAATTAAATGCAGCACTTTTTAGATTTGGCGTAATCTCCGTTACTATGCTTTTTATTCCAGCTTGAACTTCTCTTGACCGAATTGAAAGCTTTCTTGAATATGTTGTTCTGTGATGAAGGCTCAGTTTAGGGTTTGCAATGTCAAACAATTTCTTGAAACCTCTTCCTTCGACTGCTGAAAAGAATGCCAGATCAGTGCAAAAGCAATCCAGCATTGCAGAGTCAAACTGTTTTTGAATGGAATTGTCTTTGTCATATTTGGACTTTGTTTCAAGCATTTCGACCATGGTTCGTTGTTTCTTCTTAGGAGGAGGAAGAAGAGAGTCGTCAGTTTTTTCAGAATACTCAACGTAATCTTGGCTGTGTTTTTTTTTCGAGGTGACGATGAAGTCCGCTTGTGTTTCCATTTTTTGTTTTCAAGGACTTTTTGCACGCCTTGCATTTAGCATCGTCACTTGTTTTTTGAAAATATCTCCAGATTTTATTTTTTCTTGGTGACATTTTTGAACGTTGAAATGAGAATATTTCTTTTCAATATGAACAATATGTGTCAAGTTGAATTCCACTGGTAAACTAATGAAATTAAGTCGTAAGTGCACCATTTTATACAAAAAGTTTTTGTATTTAAAATCTAATTAAAAATATTTAAAATCTAATTAAAATTTTTTAATTAGATTTTTAAAAAAAATCTAATTAAAAAATCTTAGTAAAAATCTGATTAAAAATTTAATTTGTTTTTGTCAAAAACAAATAAAATTTTTAATTAGGTTTATTAAAATCACGGAGTCAAAATATTAATTAATTAAAAAAACAAATTATTAAGCATTTTGTAAATTATAATAATTTTTAATTGGAAAATAATATAATATTCAAGTGTCGTTCTACTTCTCGCGAGAATTTTCTATTTCTCGTTTCTCACGAGAAACGAGAACGAGACGAGATCTCGCTCATGGTTAGCATCAGAAAAACGCAACTCGCTCAATTAATTTTGTAAATCGCTTTTCAAATTCAAAACCACTTCTTATAGAAATGAAAGCCTTAACTGTATACGAACTAAATGTTTATAATATCTTAGGTTTCGCGTTTAAATGAAAAAATCATTTACCTCTTGATGTGTAAATAAATCTTTATAATTTAAAACCCATAAACAAATACAATCTTCGCAATGGAAAAAATTTACAAGAACCTTTCTGCTAAATTAAATTTAAACAACTAAATAATACTTATCGCGGTCCTTATTTATGGAATAAAATAGTTTTGCCAAATTTTAATTTGTCTTTGAAATGGACATAAACTTCTTTCAAACGAAAATTAAAAGAATTTATCTTTTCAGCAAAAAATATTTTTTTGTGATTTTAGTTCTTTTGTTTCACATATTTTATCCAGTATATTTATATTTTAAATGCACAGTTATATATAGTTTATGTTTATTTATTTTTATTGGTTATTTTGATTTTACTGTTATTATTATTACATTTGATATTGTAAAGGGCTTCCTGATAAGATCGCATGATCTTCTGGAATCCTGCCGATTATATTTGTAATAAAGCTATTCTGTAATTATAATTCTTTTTTTTGATGGAACGCAAATAAATTTACAAAAAAAAAATAAAAAAATAGCTAAGGCTTTTAAGTTTTTAATCATAATCATAAGAATTAACTTTTTTTTTTTTATGATTATGCTTTAATGGTCTAAGATCTTTTTAGTTCCACTGGTATAGCGTTACGTACAAACGTCTGTAAGTGTAAACATCTTTAGCATGTTGAGTTTTCAGGCATTATACTGAACAATTGGGTATTATATATATCTGTATAATGAGAAAAATTTTATTTTAAATTTTAGAAACCTTTTTTGAAAAATTATTATTTTTTTGCAATAAATATAAAAGCAAGATTGAAAAAATTTATTACGCTAAGGGGAGGTTATAAACCCCCCGAAACGACATTCATGACAGCGCCTTGAACCACTGACCACACGAAACAATGAAATGTATTTAGAAGAAAAACAAACTTAATTATAATTCTGTTATAAGTTCTTCGCATGCAAAAAAGATGCATGTTAAGTTTTTTGCTCCTAATGTTTTTTTTCAAAATAAAATTATTTTGCTAAAAAATATTGAAGAATAAGGAACATGTATAGAAATAATCAGTGTAAATATGTAAAGAAGTGGTAGGTGTAAGAAATAGTAGGTATAAGTAAGGAAAAGATATAGAAAAGTTCAGTTTGGAAAAGACTTACAAACAACCCATTTATATTTATATATATACATATTATATATATATATACATATATATATATATATATATATTTATATATATATATATATATATATA
Source organism: Hydra vulgaris (assembly GCF_038396675.1). Lineage (NCBI taxonomy): Eukaryota > Metazoa > Cnidaria > Hydrozoa > Anthoathecata > Hydridae > Hydra > Hydra vulgaris. The sequence goes on along the minus strand of NC_088932.1, from coordinate 2,114,821 downwards.
TATATATATATATATATATATATATATATATATATATATATATATATATATATATATATATATATATATATATTAATACTCGTCCTGATGATCCAGCAATGGTGAAACTTCAAGTAGAAAAAAAAAGTTTGATAAGTGTTTTTTACTATATATATATATATATATATATATATATATATATATATATATATATATATATATATATATATATATATATATATATATAATATATATATATATATATATATATATATATATATATATATAGTTTGCTAGTCTGTAACGGCTTCTTGTTTTTACTCAGATTTGTTTATCACGTCTGAATCCGTTCTACTGTATTTAATTTTAAGTTTTTTAAACGGTTTTTTGACGTTTTTTGTTTGTATTCACGGCTGATGATTGCATTCGGGCATGAAACTTTAAGTCCCGCTATTTAGTTGTTTTTATTCATTTAATTACATAAAGTATAAATTGCTCTATTATTTGATAATATATATATATATATATATATATATATATATATATAATATATATATATATATATATATATATATATATATAAATATATATATATATATATATATATAAATATATATAGTATCGGACAAAACGAGTGCAACCAAATAGTGCTAATTTAGTTTCTTTATATAAAAGTGCTGCATTTTTTCAATTTAGAAAAATAACTATGTAACTGTTTAGAAACAAAGTTATTCAAGTTGTATTCATCACAAAGTTCATTATTTGTACACGAAAATTAATAAACTTATCAAAAGTATTAAAAAAAGTTGATTTCCTTCTGGACAAAACAAGTGCAACTCGACAAAATGTTGACAAAGCCGTATTACGCTATCAATGTTTCGTGGCGAATCCTTTGTTGTCGATCACAGCCTTGCATTTTTGAGGCATAGATTCGATCCGGTGATCAATGAAACTTTGTGGAATCGCTGCTCAGGCCTTTTGGATTTGTTTAAACAGTTGATCCTTATTACGAACACTTTCACAATTTATTCTGCGGTTGACGATCTCCCACAGGTTCTCGACAGGGTTGAGATCCGGAGATTGAGGCGGCCAATCCATCACCGATAGTTGGTTGTCTTGAAACCACTGCTAGACTACTTTTGCATTGTGTTTTGGATCATTGTCTTGCTGAAAAACCCATTTTATTGGCATATTCCATTCAGCATTAGGTAACATAACATCTTTCAGGAAATTTTTATACATGAAACGGTCCATTATTTCATTGTTTCGATGTATTGGACCTAGGCCGTTAGCAGAAAAATACCCCCAGACCATTACATTGCCTCCACCATGCTTCACGGTATTACGGCAGTAACGTAAATCGAGGCGTTTTCCGGCCGGTCGACGTACACGGCAAATGCCATCGCTCCCAATGATATTGAACTTCGATTCATCACTGAACAGGACAGTTCGCCATTTCAGCACATTCCAACAGGAGTCTTTTCTTCTGGTTTTTTAGTGAAATTAGCGGTTTCTTTGCAGTGCGTCGAGAAAACAATCTGGCTTCAACAGTACGTCGTCTGATTGTTCGCTACAATACAGGGAGCTCTAATTGCTTTTGTATCTCGACTGATGATATCCAGGGATCCTTCTTGACGGATCTGACGATCATAGAATCATCTCTAGAAGTGGTGGAACGCGGTCTTCCACCTTTGTTATTTGCTGCCAACTTCCCCGTAGAACGATATTTGGAACATAGTCTTGAAACGGTCCATTTTTTCACGCGATATTTATCACAAATAATTTTTTGTGACATTCCACTTACGTAATCGCCAATAGTTTTCTTTCTTAGTTCCAATCCAAGACTGTCGGGAGCCATTTTTGCACTTGAAGTCATAAAAATAATAAAAATAAATAATCACGCTTCTCAAGGCTTACCGTGTTACATATATATATATATAGTTATATATATATATATATATATATAACTATATATATATATATATATATATATATATATATATATATATATATATATATATATATATATATATATATATATATATATATATATATATATATATATATATATATATATATATATATATATATATATATATATATATATATATATATAAAGTGAAAACTAAATAATTATTAATATATATTTCAATTACATTACTTAAAGTTTCACGCAATAGCGATCATTAGATGTAAGAACAACAAAAAATAGCGGCAAAAATTATATACAAAAAATGCTATGTAGTGTCCGCTTTGATGACATCAAAGTTTTTAATTAGAAATTTGTTTTCATGGCGGCATTTTGACGCAAAGCTCGGTTCGTTTGTTAAGCAAATCTAATGGTGATGTCATAATGTGGTATTTTTCTGTCAAGCATAAATTGCAAAATTTACCACCAGGTTTCAATGGCTCCGCTTGATCGAGAATATTCCATTTTAATATAGGTTCGAAAGTATTATTCTCCCACACAAACTTTTAAACTTCAGTGGAGTTGGCCTTACTTTCATAAACAAAGGAGTTTTTATGTTTATACTATCTGTCTTTGAAGGTTTTCTCAGTAAGCCCAATGTAATAATATCCTTCTTCTTCTTGGTGAGTTTTTACGTTACAAATATAAATAAGATTTTTTGTAAGGCATTTTCCGTTGAGTGGGCATAAGGTGGTTTGTCGACAATTGCATAATTGATTGGCATTTTCATGAGATTTAAATAATATCTTTTTATTATGAGAAGTAATAATACTCTTGATGTTTGGAAGGCAGCTATAACTAACCTTTGAGTTGTTTCGATTAAAAAGTTTGTGAAATTTGTGGCCTTTAGGAAAACATTTATCAATTGTACTCAAAAAGGTTTTGGCAACGTTTGTTCTGACGTTGAGCGAATAAGGTGGGTTAAACCAGATAATGTTTCTTTTTCGAGATTTTGTATTATATTTCTGGATATTTGGAATGAAATTGATCTTATCTTTGAATCCACAAGAATTAAGAGTGTTATTATAAAATGGCGCAGCTCTATCAAAAGCTTCTTTGCTTGAAGATATAATACTAATGCGATTAGAGATCATTTTTGGTATCGATTTAATAATGCTTGGTGGATGATTGGAATTAATTTTATGTACAAAGGATCATCTCCCGGTTTTCTATAAGGTCAAAAGAGTTCTCAGAAAGATTAAATGTGATATCTAGAAAGTTTACGGTTTTTAAGTTTGGTCTGATAGTGATGTTTAGATTAAAACTGTCTTTACAAATTTTTTTTAGATTTTTCTTTATTTTTTCCGATTGAGGACCACTAATATAGACCGGTAGTATTAAGTCCATATTCTTTGGCAATAGTGTATAAGATATAGAGGCCAACTAGTTTGCATAATTCGGCTCCGTCAAAACTACCCATGGTGACATCAAAATTAGGGTCCGCCGACTTTTTAATACACATATTATTTTCTGAAAAAAGTAAAGATTTCCTGGTGTGGTAAATAATTTCGAGTGATTTATCAGGAATTTTGGTGAAGTGTTTTGCATACTTTACAGAATCTTGAAGAAGTTGTTTTGAAATTGAAGGGTAAAACTCGTCAATATCGTACTGAATGAAAGTACATTCATTTTTTTCGGGTATGGATTTGAACCATTTTATAACGTCATTTGTGCTGTGCCATTGGTGTACGTGGGTAGCATTCCTAACTTTACTATTGATATCATCTAATAAAATTTTACTTACTTTTCCGAGTTCAGGTTTAGCTGGATTTATTAATCGGCACTGTGCATTGTTGGGGAAATTATCCTTATGATCTTTTAAGGTAATGAATGCTGTATTCATGGCTAGACGCTCTAGCCGATCATCTATGCCCAAGTCTTTTGCTATGATTTTAGCGTCTGCGTTAATGATGTTATATTGTGTGATATCAGATTTTTTATAGGTTTTAGTAATATTTTCAGTGTAAAGTTTATGATACGAAGGTTTATCTAGCTCATACAGGTTTCTTGATTTATCAGCAAAGACAAAAACATTACTTGAAGATTTTATTTTTACTATGTCAGTTTGCAATTGTTTTTGAAAATTATTTTGAATCGTAGAAAATGAAATATTTTTAATTAACTTAATTAAATCGTTTTCAAAACTTACTAAATCGGGATGTTGCGGTGGAGATTTTCTCGACTTAAGATCAAAATTATAGGCAGACTCTTGATTAGGATTATTTTCGTACATCAAAGCTTTCCATCTCATTCGCTTTATTAGTGACTCGACTTTCTCCGTTAGGCATTTTAAGTATTGTTTTTTAGATGGTAATGGTACGTTCTTTAATGAATAGTTGAAATTATGATTTTCCATAACTGTAATTATTTAAAATAACTGAAGATATTAGAGAGTGCTCAACATAAAGGAGCGATATTGTAGGAATTCTGTTAATATTTTTTGTTCAATATTGCTCAATACAGCGTGTTATATATATATATATATATATATATATATATATATATATATATATATATATATATATATATATATATATATATGTATATATATGTATATATTGTGTTATTAATTATGTATATACATACAAATATATATATATATATACAGACCCGTAGCAACCGGGTGAGTAGCAGACGCACTTGCCCCTCCCCCCCCCCCCCCCTATAGTTTTTCAAAGAAATATTTTTGAAGAAATTGACTGAAAAGATGACTAAAAAATAAGGGTAGTACTGCCTTTTTTTTAGTCAGGAGGGGTATGAAGTAATGCCCTTCCCTCCCCCCCCCCCCCCCCATCCCCTAATATAGATTTTGTCCCTACGGCCCTGATTAATAACAATAATAAATAATTAATGTTTAAAAATCAAATAATAATAACAATTTTAAAAATTTGTTGAAACGGCAATAATACAATTTCAAGAACAGAAAAGCTGACAACAGATACTGATTTTCCGATACAAAGACAATCAGAAATCATTAAAAAAAATTAGTTATAAAAAACAAAAACTTAAAATCAAAAAAATTAAATTCAAATAAAAATCCTTTTTAAAAAGAAACTGTAGCTCGGTTGATTGATTAAGTTGACGTCGATTAATGGTAATGCTGATATATTTGTTCTTTTTTATTATCAAGCGTTTTAACAGTTTTTAATGTTTAGATCTTAGACTTTTTTTTTTCCCTACGTTTTAAACTATTTTCTTTCTCTTTCTCTCTCTTCACTTTTGTACTCATTTTTATTCCTTTTCATTTTGTTTTTTATTAATAATGTTAATTTATATATATATATATATATATATATATATATATATATATATATATATATATATATATATATATATATATATATATATATATATAATGTTTAAGGAGGCGCCGTTTGAAAGCGTAGGGTGGGGGTGGGGGTGGGGCCTTTTACTAAATCCGCCACTGGACCAACCCAGTATTATTGCCCCTGCCCCCCCCCCTCCCTAATATAATTTGTGTTCCTAAGGGCCTGAAGATATCGTATTATTTTTTTGCTACAATCACCAAATCATGCTAATTGCATAACATTTTATTAAACCCCAAAAAAAAGTTTGTGATACAATTAAAAATTAAATTTACAAAAATAATCAAAATTTAATATATAACGAATATTTGCAGTAAAACGTACAGGTTTAAACTAAATATAAACTAGATACTAAAAGAATAATTTTACTAATGTGCATAAATTAATTTAAAGTATTACCTGAATGTGCGGCCGTGGCGCAGTGGTAAGAGCGCTTGCTTTAGAAGCAGGAGATCCGGCTTTGAAACGAGCACTGGACATGTATTCACGTCACGGTAAGGAAGGAGGCGTGAACTTCCTAGTTAAATGCACCTCCGCGGTGCTCTGTGACAAGACCGTTAGGTCTCCTTGGGGCATCGAAAAAGAAAAAAAAAACATTAACTTGAATAAAAACTGAACTAAGTAGAAAATAAATATTAAACTAAATTTAAGTTAAAACAATTGTTTATATTAAAATATACAAAAAATAATTAAAATATAAATATAAAAATGAGAAATCGCGTTAACCGCCAAATAAAAATCTTTTAGTGGCGACCGCACTTTTTCGTTAATAAAATTTGAATGGCAAAACGTTGACAATTAATAATAATTCGAATAGTAAATCTCTTTAAAAGCATAACAAACAAAATAATAGAAAGCTAAACAAAAGATATGAAGCTTTGGAGTAAATTATATACTACGTATGTTAGGCCGCTTCTGGAATTTGCTGTTCCGGTATGGTGTCCTTAATTAAAAGATTATATCAAAGAAATTGAAAAAATTCAGCACAAAACAACAAAAGTTCCTCATGATTTAATAGGATTACCTTTTGCTGATAGGTGTCGGCGGTTTAATTTTATTACTTTGGAAACTCGCAGGAGACGCGGCGACTTAAACCAAGAGTTGAAGCTAGAAAACGGTTTTGAGAGTATCAACTGGCATGATCCACCAATTCGCAGATCATCTTCCAACGTTCTAATGCGTGAATTCACATATAATAATGCTCGTCACAACTTTTTTACAAATCATATTGTCAATGATCGGAATAACTTGTCGTCAGCATGCAAAAAGGCTCCGTCAGTTAACGCATATAAGAATAAAATTGACAAGAATTTTTAACCATGAGCGAGATCTCGTCTCGTTCTCGTTTCTCGTGAGAAATGGGACTTCTCGTGAGAAACGAGAAATAGAAAATTCTCGCGAGAAGTAGAACGACACTTGAATATTATATTATTTTCCAATTAAAAATTATTATAATTTACAAAATGCTTAATAATTTGTTTTTTTAATTAATTAATATTTTGACACCGTGATTTTAATAAACCTAATTAAAAATTTTATTTGTTTTTGACAAAAACAAATTAAATTTTTAATCAGATTTTTACTAAGATTTTTTAATTAGATTTTTTTTAAAAATCTAATTAAAAAATTTTAATTAGATTTTAAATATTTTTAATTAGATTTTAAATACAAAAACTTTTTGTATAAAATGGTGCACTTACGACTTAATTTCATTAGTTTACCAGTGGAATTCAACTTGACACATATTGTTCATATTGAAAAGAAATATTCTCATTTCAACGATCAAAAATGTCACCAAGAAAAAATAAAATCTGGAGATATTTTCAAAAAACAAGTGACGATGCTGAATGCAAGGCGTGCAAAAAGTCCTTGAAAACAAAAAATGGAAACACAAGCGGACTTCATCGTCACCTCGAAAAAAAAACACAGCCAAGATTACGTTGAGTATTCTGAAAAAACTGACGACTCTCTTCTTCCTCCTCCTAAGAAGAAACAACGAACCATGGTCGAAATGCTTGAAACAAAGTCCAAATATGACAAAGACAATTCCATTCAAAAACAGTTTGACTCTGCAATGCTGGATTGCTTTTGCACTGATCTGGCATTCTTTTCAGCAGTCGAAGGAAGAGGTTTCAAGAAATTGTTTGACATTGCAAACCCTAAACTGAGCCTTCATCACAGAACAACATATTCAAGAAAGCTTTCAATTCGGTCAAGAGAAGTTCAAGCTGGAATAAAAAGCATAGTAACGGAGATTACGCCAAATCTAAAAAGTGCTGCATTTAATTCTGACCTTTGGACTTCTAGAGCTCAGGACAGCTACATCTCTTGGACTTTTCATGCTATTGACGAAAATTGGAGACTATATCACTGGACACCCCATGTGAAACAGTTCCCAGGCAGACACACAGGTATCTTAATTGAAGGAATGCTGGATTCTTTCTTAGAAGAACTAAATTTGCCTGCTGACTTGCCAATGTACTGCGTAAACGACCAGGCAAGAAATACGAAACTTGCAATCAAATTGTCAAAGCGCCTTGACCAATACTTGTGCAACAATCATATTTTGCACTGTGCAGTTCGAGACTCATTTGGAATGACTTCTGGAATGGATGATGCGTTGCAAACATGCAAAGGTTTGGCTTCTTTAATTCACCAATCAACAGTTGCAGCTGAGTTGCTTGATTCAGAATCAGACGCTCAAGGAATCAATTTTAGACAGTTACGCCTATCTGTTGACACAAGATGGAATAGTGAGCTGGATTGCATGGCTTCTGTCCTACATCTAAAGAGTGCAATTATCAGCTTATGTGCAAAATTTTAGACAAATTTTAGCTATTCCAGCCTGTTCAACTAAATCAGAGAGAGTTTTTAGCTCAGGTGGAAATGTTGTCCGATCATCCAGACACAACTTAAACCCAGAAAAAGTAGAACAAATCATCTTAATCAGAGAAAACATTGTCTTGTTGGAAAAGTTTGGCAAAAAAACTCTGAATTAATATTTGAAAAAGTTGTTTACATTTGACAAATGTCATTTGTGTCTATTTGTCAAAACCATGTTTACATTTTTTTTTTTACTTGGATTTTAATAAATTTGTTTTCAAAAATTGTTAAATTTCTCGTCTCGTCTTGTTCTCGGTCTCACGAGAAGTACTAACTTATCGTCTCGGTCTCGTCTCGGTTTGAAAAAACCTAGTCTCGCTTATGGTTAGTTTATTAGATAAGGAGTTACATAAAGAGGAGAAAGTTATTTTAAAGGAGATTTCAGTTACAAAAATAATTTTATATATTTTTATTTTTGATTTTTCTTGCATATCATTTTTTACGAAAATTGTAACACGACAAACATCATAGCTTAAGAATACTAGTGATAACTGCTTGAAACTTTAAGGGTTTATTTATCAAGTAAACTACTAGTACCTGAGTTTTTTTCAAATAATTATTATACTTGTAAGTATATTTTTAAAACTAAAATCAGAGACTTAATAGCAGTTTTATAAAAAAAAAGTTGTTTTGAAGCATAGCTTTTAGTAGAGGCAAGATTTTTTGTAAAAAAAACTCACGAACTAGGTACAAGTAGCATGCATAAGTATACCAAGTTTGAAAGAAGAATGAGCTTTCGCTCATGAGTAATTGTGTTTGAAGTGGGTTATATTTTCACTAAATATATCCCCAGTGGCGGATCTAGCTTTTTGGGGGCCCAGGGCTTAAAAATAGCAAGGGGCCCTAGCCCTACACGAATAAAGATTTTTAATTGATTATGCGATTAATTGATTTTCGGTTCATTATTTAAATAAAATGAAAGACAATATTAAAGATTAATTGTTTTTATTATTATTATTCCTATTCACTAACAATCACAAATATCGTAAATATTTAACCATAATATTTAATATACGATATTTGTGATTGATATCTTAAAATTAAATAACAAAAACAAGTTATTTAATTTTTAAGATTTTTAATGACGCAGTTTTCGTATGCTTGAATTTTCACATACACTTACTTATGTTTGAAATAATTAATTATTTAACCACTTTTACATTTGATAAATGAATATTCACGATAATATGTAAAATTTCTCTTTTCATACGGGCCCCTTACTGGTCAGGGCCCCGGGCTTTAGCCCTATTAGCCCATATATAGATCCGCCACTGTATATCCCCCTAGTAGGTCATGAATATATTTTTTGAGGAAAATTTTTTGTTGTTGTTGCATACCCTCTTTCAATTAAGTCAAATTTTTATTATTAAAAAGTACTTTTTTTGATTTAATATGAACCACCTTAAGAAATATATTGTTAAAATCACAAATTTTTTGAGCCGTATGATTGATTTAGCTAGAGATTTGAATAAACTAATAGTTATAATGATTAACAAAAATGAATTTCAAATTTTATTTTATATAAATCCTCCCTGAGGATTGATTTTGAATAATGCATTCGTTTACATTTTCTGTTTGGAGTGTGGCTATATATTGATTGAAAATAATATACTGGAAAACAAAAATCATCCTTAGGTTTTTGGCCACAAATGATTATAGTGGGTAACATAAGTTTATATGACCCAAATATATCCTAATATGAATTTAATAACGTTTTAATTGAGGTTCTTCTTTATCAAATAAATAAAAACGACGGCTTCTTTTAATGATTTTCTAGCACCTACGAATAGTTATATTTGCTCTGATCTTCTGACTGATCTTTTGGTTGAAACAGCTGAGAATCTGTAAAAAGAAACACGGCAACAGGAGCAGATAAAAATAATGGAAAAGTAAATATAAATTGCTTTGTAATAATATGTTATTTTTAAAGTTTTCAAAGTTTATATTCATTAGGAAATACTTCCAGAGCAATTTAAAGTTGCTAAAATTATTCCTATTATTATTTATTTATTTTTAGTTTACTTTTTGTTCCTTAATATTACAACTTCGTAATTACATAATAAAGATTCGTTAACAGTGAATATATAAGTGAAAATAAAATATTACAAAGTGGTTTGACAAAAATAATAAATTCACTCTAACATTGTAAAGAGAATGCGGAAAACTTGCAGAAGACCAAATGGTCTTATCATCAAGAACCGCTTTACATGGCATAAATATAAAAACACATTCATAAAATTTTAAAAAATCATAACATTACACAGTGGGCTAAGATCGACATGAAATGGACAAAAAATCATAATTCCTTTATTTTTAAATTTTTCAGAATGAAAATTTTACCAGCAACTCTAGGCAACTCCTTTTTTTTAAGTAATTATTTTTTTTTACGGATGCGGGAACCCTAACCACCCTAATAGACAAAGGTGTACAGTACGTTAGGGACTTTAGACATAACTTTAGTTTGTTTTTAGAAACAGTTTTTCCCAAATTTAAAGTGATCTTTCATCTTTTGATGAGTAATAATCTGTTTTTAATACCAATTTCTTCATCCTCTCCTCTAATTTTCCTTTTTCCAACTTTAATTCTTTAACTTATATAATGGCTGCATTTAAAGCGCCTTATCCATGCATGTAGTGTGAAACTGTATTAGAGGTTTTTGAAAAAGCAACATTTAGATTTTCAATATTTCAAGGGGTCAGTCCACAAATTCTACATAATTTAAAAGAATTACTTAAAGGCGAAACTATAGTTGCCACTCTTCCATCAATTTTTGTGCATTCTAACTTATGCTTAATAATAAAGGAATTAAAGACCGGTGGTTTCAAATTACTATTCTTGAAGGAAATATATTCTTGTGTATTAACCTCAGAACTTTCTTTTACATATTGAAATCGTACTGGACAACACTAAAGTTTTAAGGTCGGCTTTTTATTAGTCCATAGTGATTCGCCAGATTCTTCATTATAAAGTTTACCAAAATTTTATCGGTTTGAGTAACGTTTGTGACTTCAAAATATGATATTTAGACCGTTAAAGGCAGATACACCTTTGTGAAGGTTCAGAGCAAAATACAATGACACATATGCGATGAGAATAGAGAATAAACTTTAGTTTATGGTCACTAGCTATCAACTCGGTTTATTATTTTTATCCCTACTACCTTAAAGAATATGAAAAAATTTCTATTAATTCAGACTTGACTGAATCTGAAAGGCTTGTCCCAAAAAATCTAGTCGAGGAAAGAAAACATTATAATGAAAGCATCAAGAATACAAGTTTCTCTTTTGGAATTAGAAGTGACAGTGTGTCACCTCTTTGGAATTAGAAGTGACATGTTAATGCAGATTATAGAGTCACAAATGACTGTACCGTAAATAAATTTTGAAAAAAAAATTTTCGTGACGTTAGAGGGTATTGTTTTCAATAACTCTTATTTAACTCAATTCGTCACGGAGTTAACATTTCAAGTTGATGAACTCACGTTAACCAGTACCTTGAAGCTTACAATACCTGAATGTAACGAATAATTTAATCAACTTGTTTCCTCGCGCAGCGAACTTGTTCGTCAAGGTTCGTGTTTCGGAGTCATAAAGTTGAGAGAGGGTTATAACCACTATTAAATGGCCTCCTCATCTGTAGTGGCCTTCTCGGCCTTGAGGAGTGAATAACAACAACAACAACAAAAATTAACAAGATCATTTATTTTCCGTCTTTATTAAACTCAAAAAAAAGACAAAATGTCTTAATTTTTCATTTCAGAATCAAATCAAAACCACAACCAACGATGATGTGCAAAAAAATGTTTCATTCTACAAATTACAAGTTAATGTCTGAACTTTTTGCAAACTGTAAATGGAAAACTAATGTTGCAAATCAAAAAGTAAACAAATGTTATAGCGCCTATTTAAATATTTACAATAATGCTTGTGATCAATGTGTCAAAACTAAATATGTAAAAACAGATCGTAAATCGCGCGAGTTGATATTACTTAAAGAATTTAAATTTGAATTTAAATCATTTTACAACAAAATAGTCAATTTAAGTCCTTTGGTAATAAAAAACTGTGCATATGCATTCACGGACCTTTAAGCTGTATATTCAAGTTTTTAATGCAGTCATGTACTTGTTCAGATCAATGGAAGTCTGCATACATAACATCAATTTCCTTGATGTCCATTATATGTAAAGTTATGGAAAAAATTGTCAAAGCCAGTTTAGTTAAACCCTTAGAAGAAAATCACCTATATTCAACTAGTCAACATGTGTTCGTGAACAACAGAAGCTTGTTTAAGTTATTTATTTGAAACTATGGATTCTATTACCTATTTATAATCTGAAAATGTCGTGATTGATGAAATATTAATGATTGATGTAGTATTTGCGGTTGGTGTAGTATTTTGCGTTTGATGATGTTACGCACAAATATTTGATCCACAAACTTTCCGGTTATGGAATTTATGGTCAAATTCTAAAGTGGATTAAATCATTTCTAAAAACTCGTCGACAAAAAGTACTAATGAGAGCGTTTTCATTTCATCGGAGGTTTTGAGTGGAATACCGCAAGGTTCCATGGTTGGACCTATTCTATTCATTATATATATATATATATATATATATATATATATATATATATATATATATATATATATATATATATATATATATATATATATATATATATATATATATATATATATATATATATAAATGATTTGCTAGAACTATTAACAAATGTAACTAAATTATATACTGATGATAATAAACTATAAGCAAAAGTAAAAACAGTGACGATAAAAAAGCATTACAAGATAACATAAACAAAGTAACGAAATAGTCAGAAACATGGCTTCTTTACATAAATCATACAAAATGTAAAGTGATGCATCTTGGCAAATCAAATAACAACCACACCTACGCAATTCCATCAAAAAGTAATGAAATAACAACCTTATGCTGCACAAATAAAGAAATTGATCTTGGATTTATTTTGTCCAGCAGTATGAAGCATCATAGGCAAGTAATGTATGCATCAAAGAAAGCATTAGAGTGGTTGGAATGATAAATAATACATTCACTTATTTGGATATTAAACTACTCAAAAAATAATACACAGCCTTTGTTAGACTTTATTTAGAATTTTGTAATATCGGCTTGAAACATTCATCATAAAAAAGATGTAACTGAGCTGCAAAAAATACGCCATAGAGCAACTCGTTTGATTCCATCACTCAGAAAACTTGAATACAAAAAGAGATTAGGAAATTTGGATATTTATTTGCAAGAGATCGCAGAACTTGAGGTGACCTAATTCAGTGTTTTAAATAATAAACAACTTTGATATAGTAAATTGGTGCAATGAAAGTTCGTTTTCATTAAAAGAACAAAAAAATAACAATCGAACGCGTGGACATAAATTCAAACAAGTAAGGGAGTTAGTAAAAAAATAATGAACAACGTCATCAATCTTTACAATTCGTGTTGTAAATGGATGGAATAAATTACCGGAAAACATTGTCAATGCCACTAGTTTAAATAGTTTTAAATCAAGATTGGACATGTTGTAAGAAATTAAAAATTTTGAAGCAGCACATCTAATAAGACTAAAAAACAATTTTATTCTCGATTAAGTTTCTTTAAATAAATAGTAATATTTTATGTAGGCTGCAAAAAACTAAGATTGGTTACATAAGCTCTTGCTTGTTGCGGCATAACAAATACTACTACTACTACTACTACTACTACTACTACTACTACTACTACTACTACTACTACTACTACTACTACTACTACTACTAGTACTATTACTACTACTACTACTACTACTACTACTACTACTACTACTACTACTTCTACTACTACTACTACTACTACTTCTAGTACTACTAATACTACTAATACTACTTCTACACCTTTTCAAGATGTAATTGAGAACTTGAAAGTTGTAATTAAGAAAAGTAAGATTTAATTGAGAAATACAACATGTAATTTAGAAGTTACAATATGTAATTAAGAAACACAGCATGTAATTAAGAAATTTTAAAATGTAATTGAGAAACCCAACATGTAAATGAGAAATCGCAATATGTAATTAGAAAAACAAAAGTTTTAATTAAGAAATTGTAATATGTAAATAAGAATACATTATTTGTAATTGCGAATTCAATGTAAGCTTAAAGGTCATTATAAAAGATCTTTTTGGACATGCATTTTAATAAGTTAACAATACCAAATTTAGCATTTGTATGCACCAGCAATACAGTAATACAATAATGGAATTGAAAGATCGTTGTGTTATTTGTCAATACACTATGAACAGAAAGTCTGTTATTAAATTGAGTCCGTGCAAGCATTTATTTCACCAAATATGTTTACAACCAGTTCTGGAACAACCAGAACCACTTTATCCAATTTGTAGACATGAAATACATACAACTGAACAAGTTGAAAGAAAACATTATGTTTTATCTTCATCGAATAATAGAAGAAGAGTAATTGAATGTGCTGAGCAAAACGACGATTGGGTGACTCTGGTGCAAACTTTAGGTGCCAAAAATAAGACAGCATACATGGGTCCGCAGCGGAAATTTAAATTTTATTGGAAGAGGTGGTTTTAAACCAAAAAAATTAACCTATGATCAAATCGAAGAAACATTAACATGAATTGAAAGTGACTGTCAGTTGGCATTGGTCGCCATTAAAACAAGGATATTAAGACAATTTAATATTAGCGTCAGCACAACCACAATTGCCAATTAGGCAATTGTGGTTGTGCTGACGGCACAACCACAAAAAGGCAGACTATTTTCATTTAAAAAAGAGCTGAATATATTAGGAACATTAACAAATATATCACAAATGGTCATCAGATAGTTTGGTTGGATGAAACAAGTTTTACTCTTTTTTTGTAGAAAAACGCAAGGACGTCCCTAACAGTTTAAAAGAGCAATAATGAAAATACCTTCTTCAAAAGGTGCTAGCATACATTTGATTGCAGCTATATCAACAAAAAATCATGATGAAAACTCGCAGCAGATCATTTAAAGCAGATTCTTGTAATGAGTTGAGGTTGGCTTTGTTTAACCAGTGGGTTACATCCGGGAATCGTTTAGAGGATTTGGTCGTCGAAACAGACAATGCTCCATGTCACGCTTGTTTGGAAAGGGTGTTGGAAAATTGATCGGCTCAGTTGTTACGATTAGGACGCTACAGCCCAATGTTAAACCCAGTGGAAGCTATCTAGTCAAAAATTAAAATAAACGTTAAAAATGTTATTTGCATTCCACCTGTATTCGGTGCTGGGGTTATCTAACAACAAATGCAGTATTTAGAAAGAATTGTTACTGCGGCAAAAAACACAATAATGGGAGGTGATTGAACACGCACTGTACAACATACGACCACGCATTACGCAACGATTTTAAATATGGAAGACGTCCAAGTTGGTGCTTAACTGAATATTGCAATAATTTTTAATGACATTGTTTAAATTTAAATTTTTATGTATAAATTATCTGTGTTTTATTTATTATTCCTCTGAAATCTCAATTAAATTTTTCACAAACAAAAATTAAAGAAAGTTTTAATTGACACCCAATAGGATTTTTCCAGTTACCGCCTAAACCTCAAATGCCTTTTTCATGACTTTTTATATTTTATTGATATTATATTATTATTTCCAGCCTTTAATTATAAAGTATATTAGGACTACAAAATTCAAAATACAAAGAACTTTGTATTCTTTATACTTTTCTCAATTATGACTTTTATGTTCTCAATTACATCTTATGATTTCTTGTTTACAACTTTCATGTTCTAAATTACATCTTACGTTTCTTAATTACAACTTCTACAATTACTTACTCTTGAAAAGGTGTAGTAGTATTACGGCCGTGGCTCAGTGGTTAGAGCGCTTGTTTTAAAACCAGGTTCGAAACGAGCTTTGGACATATTTTCGCGTCACGGTATGGAAGGAGGCGTAAACTTCCTGGCTAAATAATCTTTCGCGGTGCTCTGTGACAATACCGTTAGGTCTTCTTGGGGCACCTAAAAAAAATAAAAACTACTACTAAAAAAAGTTATACAATGATCTCTTTAATAATAAATTTTTTACAACCATCGATTAGGCTATATGAAAATAATTCCACTAACCTGCATGTTCAGTAGAATAATTTTTAAATAAAATTTTTTTTTCTAAAAGTATTGGAATTTTACATAAAGCCATAACATATAAGTTTTATCTAAAATCAATAGATAAGTATACACTTAGGAATATAAAATTTATATCTGAACTCTTTTGTTAAATCAAGTTTAATCAGTCTAACATTACTTTTTTTACATCTTTGAAATAAAATGCGTATTACATAGCTCTGGAATAAAATTTCGATTCACATCTTTGGGATAAAACTTTTTTGTTCAACTTCGATATATCTTGTATATTACCAATTTTTAAATATTAACTAAAAATTTAATTCTCTCAATGGATAATGCAGTCAGGTATTTTTAATAGTAACTACGCTGTTTTGTTTAGAATTTTTTTTTAGAACTTTTTCGATCGTTTTTTAATGTGGTTTATATTCACACACTTGTAAAACGCTCTTTCGATGCGACCAGTATAGTAACGTAGCAATACTAATAATCGTAACGTGTTTTTCAAAATATCGTTTTGGCTTCTTACACATCAAAAAGATTATTGAACCTAATACTTTTAAAGTTTGGTACTTGCTTTTATAATCTCAGTGAGACGCTGACAGTTTATTTGCTTGAAGAGCTTTTAACCAAAAAGTTGTCATGATGATGAATTGACACCAAAAATTGCTGGATCCGCCCCTCATATATATATATATATATATATATATATATATATATATATATATATATATATATATATATATATATATATATATATATATATATTAGGGTAGAGCGATTTTCATAGCAAATAAAAAAGAGTTTAAAAACCAATATTACTGAGACACGAATCAATGTCTATTAATTATAAGATAAAAGTAAAAAAATATTTTTTGATTTTGATGAGATCTTGAGGGTCCTCTTTGGAATTTAAATTCTTGACAGGTCCTAATATTTTTGAACTTTTTTTTTTCTAAACCATATCAACCTTGGACTCAAAAAAAGCAGAAAATAATGCTTGTTTCATAAATAATAATTTTATTAAAAAAATTTTTTAGTGAAAAAAATACTTGCAAAAATAAACCTTAAAACCCCCTTTTTGTTGAGGACGGGGGTTTTTAATGAAAAAAACAACTCTACTTTTTTAATTTTAATTTTATAATAAAAACAAATATTATTTTCAAAATCAGCATATTATTTTGCTTCTTTTAAGTATCAAGTTGATATAGTTTAGAAAAAAAAAATTTAAACAATATTAGGACCCATCAAAAATTAAGAATCCAAAGAGGAACCTCAAGAACTCATCTAAACTAAAAAAAAAATAGTAAGGTTCTTTTTTCACCAAAAGATATTGATTTGCTGCTCAGGCAAATCAAATTTCAAAAATTTTCAAAATCGCTCCACCCTAATATATATATATATATATATATATATATATATATATATATATATATATATATATATATATATATATATATATATATATATATACACAGTATCGGACAAAACGAGTGCAACCAAATAATGCTAATTTAGTTTCTTTATATAAAAGTGCTGCATTTTTTTAATTAAGAGAAATAACTATCTAACTGTTTAGAGACAAAGTTCTTCAAGTTTTATTCACCACAAAGTTCATTATTTGTACACAAAAATTAAAAAATTAATCAAAAGTATTAAAAAAAGTTGATTTCCTTCTGGACAAAACAAGTGCAACTTGACAAAATGTTGACCAAACTGTATTTCGCTATCAATATTTCGTGGCGAATCCTTTGTTGTCGATCACAGCCTTGCATCTTTGAGGCATAGATTCGATCAGGTGATCAATGAAACTTTGTGGAATCGCTGCCCAGGCCTTTTGGATTTGTTCAAACAGATGATCCTTATTACGAACACCTTTACGATTAATTCTGCGGTTGACGATCTCCCACACGATCATAGAATCCTCTCTAGAAGTGGTTGAACGCGGTCTTCCACCTTTATTATCTGCTGCCAATTTCCCTGTAGAACGATATTTGGAACATAGTCTTGAAACGGTCCATTTTTTCACGCGATATTTATCACAAATACTTTTTTGTGACATTCCACTTACGTAATCGTCAATAATTTTCTTTCTTAGTTCCAATCCAAGACTGTCGGGAGCCATTTTTGCACTTGAAGTCATAAAAATAATAAAAATAAATAATCACGCTTTTCAAGGCTTACCGTGTTACATTTACCTTGTGATGATACAATAATGCTCTGTGGAACACAACGTCTTGGTTGGATGTGAACTGTATTGATGTAATGAAACATTTGTTGTATTTCACTTCTTGTATTGATGTTCTTCGATAAAACACTTTGATAAAACTCACTTCGATAAACTGTCTTGATAATACTGACTGATTGACTTCCATATAGTGACTGAATTTCATGTCGATTTACATGTCTCTTATATAGTAAAATGAACTTGTGTGAACCTGTTCTGGAAGATTCTAGATGCTTCTTTTCGATGCTTCCAGATGCTTCTTCTGGAAACTTCTGGAAGCTTCTGCATGCTTCTGGAAACTTTTGGAAACTTCTGGAAACTTCTGGATACTTCCTTTAATGATTAAAAAACTTCCGTGACGTTGACACAGACCAGACTTAAGAAAATGAAACAAACCAAAAAAGTTGCACTTGTTTTGTCCGCTGCAAAGTGGCACTTGTCAACGAAAATCTGCCTGTGTGCTGATTGCTCATGTCATGGCATGCTATGACTCCAGACTCCTGAACTGTGGTAGTATAGTTTGTTTCGTTTTTAAGACATGTAAAATTAGGAACACTTTTTAGCATTGTTCGATGTTGATTGCAAATGTTTTGTCCAACACTATATATATATATATATATATATATATATATATATATATATATATATATATATATATATATATATATATATATATATATATATATATATATACATATATATATATATATATATATATATATATACATATATATATGTATATATATATATATATATATATATATATATATATATATATATATATATATATATATATATATATATATATATATATATATATATATATATATATATATATATATATATATATATATGAGTGACGGATCCAGGAATTTTTAGTGTTTGAGATAGCTAACTTCCAGATATGTAGCAAACTCCAAACACTTGTATGATTGTTAGGGTTATGACTTTTTTTCAACCCTATACTCCTGTATTGTAGTTTGATAAACTTTTACCTGAAAAGCACAAAATGAACTATTATTTGCATATCTTTTGAAAAACGTTCACCCCGCTATTGAAACACCGATTTTGACACGAGGGGATTTAAACTATATAAGATCATATTTCGTCCCTTAGCTTACAACACCGCTAAAAAATGAGTGATTTTTACATTTTAATTTCTATCGATGGAGCTGTTCATTGCGCATCTAACCACTGGTCACATGATGTAGATTTCAGCAAATAAGAAGCCGTAATTCGAAAAGTAGTGATAGCACCCAAGTCGGTTGGCCTCGCAACACCGCAAAAGTCGTTAGTTTTTTTTCGTCTCCTGTAACCAATATCCAAATCAAACCTCATTCTTATCACGATCCTAAAGTTAAAAGCAATATTTAACGGATAAATACACAGAGCCTACTCAATATGCAGCAAAAATCATTTACAAGATGAGATAAATTTCTTAATTAAAGTGTTTACTGAAAATGGGTATAATGAAAAAATGCTTAGAGACATTTCTTATCAGGTTCAAAAAAAACATTTAGAAAATAAAAATGAAATTCTATCAACCTCTAATAACCTTCCAAATATCTCTTTACCGTGGATATCTTAACGTATAATATCTTCCAGGCTTAGAAGAATATTTAGAAAAGCTAGTTAGAGAACTGTTTTTAAATCAAATGCTTACTTAAAAACTCTATTAACGTCTAGAAATAAATCAAAATTACCATGCAATAGCCAACTTAGTGAGCTGAGCTTGTCTTCACACGCCCGGGTATGTGGCCTTAATATGGCAATTAGCCGGAGGAGAATAAACCACTATACCCAATACCCAAAGTTTTTACATATTTTAATAAGTATAAATAAATGCCATCAACAATATTGATTACGTTTATACAAATATATTAATTAGTTAAACTAAATATTAGTATAAATCGCACATTCTAACTCCCAGTGCAATATCTGTCTGCTTTCTCAATGCTATCTTTCTAACTCAACTTTTTCTGACTTTCACTCTAACTTACTTCGTTTTTCTTAAGGTGGTAGACTGCTAAAAAAAAAATTTTAAAATCTGACATTATTCCAATTGATTTTCTCATTTTAAACACGATAAATAGGATTAAAAAAAAACAAAAATTTTTTTTTTTTTTCCTCTTTCTAATTTTTGGGCAAATTTAAGTGTTTTTAGGCCTAAAAAGTGCAAAGTTCTTGGAAAAGATATCTCAAAAAGTAAAATATATCAAGTCTCAAAATTTTACAGTTGTGTACCTTTTAAGTAGATAAATGTCCTGAGATAAACAAAAAATTTGAATCTTTTTCAATTTCGATGCACCATAAGCTTTTTCTATGCGTCTAAATTTAGGCCAAATTCCTGACCCCAAAACAGCCCAAAAAATTTAATTTTAATTTTTATCCAAAATTTCTTTATCTCAGGACATAAAGCTCATAAAAATGAACATCTGTACAAAATTTCAAATCAATTGGACAAATACAGTTCCCGCAATCTTATCCAGAATATGAAAAACTTTACAACAGAGAAAAATGGAAATAAAACTTTATATTTTGAAAATACAAATATATTAACACTTGAAAACAGGTTAAAACCCCCCCTTTTCATATAATGTTCCTTCTTCATCATTGTGCTTATCATCAAACCCCTTCCTTGTTGCTCTAAGCTTTTTTCTTTGTTTTTTAAACTTTTCAGATGATTTTATGTCCATAAGCTTTTCACGTAGCACATCACTATTTTGAAAACCGTTTTTAGTAAAATGTCCTGGTAAAATTCCTAAACTGTGAAGAACATCTATCATACCAGTTTTACCATCATTAAACTGTATGACAGCAGATGCAACACTAATTTCAAGTGTTGACCTACCCACGTACACATTTTTTGGGCATTTTGTCCAAATTACATTATTGAGCGATTCATTTGCATTCTGTGTTTCTCCATCAAGACATCTTTTTAACAACTTGTTTGCACCAAGATCTTTGTGTGAAAAAATAGGTTTTATAATTTCACAAACAGCTTCTGGAATGTTTATACTGTTTTTATAAGTCAAAGTTTGATTAATCTTGTCCCTTTGATATTTACACCACGAATCGCTAGTACGAGGACAATACTTATGGCGTTCTTCATCGCTGCTGCTTTGAGAACAGTGATGAATTAGTCCTGCTATGGATTTTTTCATGCCATACAAATTCCCTTTGTTTTGTCGTATACTCATTCCATAATAGTTTTGCAATGTATTAATGACTTTATCTGTCATCCTTCCTTTTCCAGTAAGTCTTTTACCATCTTTTAAAACTTTTCCCTTGTACAATACTTTAAGAGAGCGTAAACGAGACCCAACTCTTTTTTGAACATGACTGACACATTCACTTTTTTCAATTTTATACCCTGGGTAAACATTATTACTTTCTATATTTTGGTAAGACTTACTGTCAACATCACCACAGTATTTTGTATAACGCAGTTTGTTAAAAACAGTTTGTTAAAAAAAGTTTGTTAAAAGCAGTTTGTTAAAAACAGTTGATCGTTTAAATATTTGCAATGCCCCAATAGCTTCCATTGCACCTGCACTACCTTTGTGATTAATTGGGCAAATATGTGATTCTATCCAGTCATTGTATCCCGGTATATCTTTGTTTCTCTGCCAATATTGGCAACTTTTACAATCCTTTATGAGAGTTTGAGTGTCAACACACTTCCCATTACTAATAGCTGTAACAACACCGTTCAGCGAGGAAAAACCGCGTCGCTGCCACGTTCCATCAACACTTACAGTAACATTTTTTATATCAGGGTCACCAATAGTAGACTCACTTGTACGTTGTGCTTGTGCAGCTGCTCGCTTCATTGAATCTTGGGCAACTTTGATATAAGACGAATGCAATTTATAGACAATGTTATTGTATGTTTTTTTTTGCATTGGTGGTGGACTGTTTATTATGTTACAAAAACTTTCCATTGCAGCATAACCTTTTCCAATTTCTCTGAAAGCTACACACATTCTGATATTAATGTCAAACGATTTCATGCCTTGTGTTTCATTATCACTGTTTTTTTCAATTTTTTTTGAGGTAAAAAACTCATTTTGCCATTGACATTTTTTTGCAGTGCAAGACAAAACAAGTTGATGTGAAAATCCTTTCTTTCTTGATAAATCATTATTCAATTTTATTAAAGATTAGCATTTTGGACAAGAACCAACAAGATTTAAAATTGAACTCAAGACATCAGAATTAAATATAATGTAACATTCAGGATTACTATCTTGACTAATACTTGGAGTATCAGAAGTAGGTAAATTTAACTTTTCAGCAGATGCTGATTTGCTTGAAGAAGTATTTGTTAGAGATGTATTATTTGATGTATTATTTGAACTTGAAGTAGTATATTCAGAAGTCAAGTGAATTTTATTCGCAAGTAATTTATAACATTTACGTTTTTTGCTTTTAGACTTATTTCTTCTTTCTGCAGAACCCATGTTGATAGTATGCACTTTTATAGAGTTAATATATAGTAATAAACCAATTCAACAACGTTGTTCTTTCACACCATGTCATTTAAACATAGAAAAACAAAAAACAAAGAAGTAGCTATTGGTTTGAGTGCTTAGATTTTGTAAAATTTAGTTAAAATTGCCTTATTTTGACGTTGCTATGAGCGTTGCTAGGGGAAGCAAAATCACCCTACTAAGTTTAAACTGTTTTTTTAGGCCTTTTTATGTTTTTTTGTAAAATAATATGTATGTTTTTAAAAACAGCAATAGTTAAAGTTTTTAACTAATCAACTTTTGAAAAACTACTTTTTTCAATGTTTTTTAGCAGTCTACCACCTTAAACTCACTTACTCTTGTGCAGCGAATCGGGCGATGATGCTCTTTAGTGAGCTTAACTTGTATACATGATACCCAAAGTTATTACATACTTTAGGTAAAACATATACGGCCACTTATAATTGCATACACAATATCCAAAGTTGTTACATACTTTAGGTAAGACATGAACGGCCAATATGTTACGTTGCTTTATAAGTAACATAACACGTTACTTATAATAAAATAGCAATAGAACCAATTCAAAACGTTCGTTTCTATATTTAACATATATTACACTAAATTAAGACGCTATATATATACGTTTTAAATGACTAAATCTAAACATTTTTTCTATGTTAATAAGACGTCGAAAATATGGTTGAGTCTCGACGTTGTGTAATGGATGTTTATTCTAAACGTTATTCTGGATTTTATTCTAAACAAAAAGTCGATTAAAGCTAAACGTTTTTTCTAAACGTTGTTTTGATGTTTAATAGACGCCATCTGTTTATTGGGATCATTGATAAAAACATATTTAGACCTATGGCGCAGGCAAAACGAAGACTTATTGTGCGATTACCCCTGATACCGTAGTGTTTTATTTTAATAGAACACTTTTTTTAAATGAAATTTGATTTCTTTACAACTGGGATTTTGTTTATAGGTTTATGGTAGCTATCGTTTTTAATATTTCATTAACTAAACAACAATTACTTGTTTGTAACTAAAATACTTTACTTTAGCAAAATATCATTGGTTTCTATAGAAACATTCATGCGTTGAATAAAATTGAGTTTTCAATACAAACGACAATAAGTTTATATCTTTATTTCTTATTCACAATATTAAATATTAATATAGTTACAAAATATAAAATACTTGACAATTTAGAAAGACATTTCATTAATATTTTAATTAAAATTAGTAATTTTACATGCAAGTTATTTCTGTTTAAACACATATTTTTCTGTGAATATTTTGAACTAACGGAGACCGTAGCAAGAAAAGTGAAGAAACAGAGATCTTCATTACAACATAATTCTAAAACTGAAGAATGATTCGTTGTGTTGTGCTGGTAAATGTTTCGATTTATGAATTTTATTTGTATTTTAATTAAAATTATTTAACTTTGGATCCATAACGTGGATCAATTAATATGAATATAACTTTGATTATTGGTAAAGTTTTGACCACATAATAGTTTTAAGAATCTCTTTTGAGTACATGGTCTTCAGGTTTGACTACATAATCTTTTTAATTTTAATACAGTTAACTTTGTAATGTAAAAATACATAAAATAAACTAATTTGCATTTGAACAATTGCTACAAAACATTCTGATATTTACTGATGTGATTTGATTGAAGTAAAATATTAGTTCAATTCAGAGTATAACAGTTACTTTTGCTGTTTTAACAAACACTTTTTACAAATAAGTTTCTTACAACTTTCAAAAATTGTAAACGGTTACTTTTGCAGCGAATTTTAATATTTCATCCTCAAGGTGTGTTAGCTACGGCTACGAAGCTTAATTATTAGCTTCGGTTACGTAGCTGTTTTTATTTAGGTACGGCTACGTAGTTACCGAAAATTCGTACAACCAAAAACGTTTTTTTTTGTTGCTTGAAATTCTTTACTGTCAAATTACTTAAACCCAAAAAAAGTATTTTCATTTTTAATAATAATTTTTTGAAGTCTCTCAATGAAGTTCAACTCAAACATATCTTTTTTATGAAAGAAATTTCATACTTTTACAAGATAAAATCTTATAAAACAGTATGATAGGAGGAAAAACAACATTGTGTGTGTTTGTAGAATTCAATAAATACAGTTGCGTATAAACTTTTTTGAAATAGACATATTTATTTTACTTTAATCGATATTTCGCTGATCTATTGCGTTTAGCGTCTTTAGGTATAATAAATAAAAATTTAATGGTGTAGATAATATATAGCCAGAGAAGGTAATGACCCAGGGCCAAAAATTGAAAAGGTCTTTTTAGCTTTTGCCATAGCACACAACTCCTTGTTACGATTTTATAACTAGGTTACTATGAAAACAATAATCTAAAAAAACAAGAATATATGTATAAAAAATTTATCTGTATAAAAGAAAATATAAATAGTTTAATATAAAGTTATGAATTAAGCAAATAAAACACAAAATATAAAACACATAAATTTATAAAATTCACAAACTTATAAAACACAAATATCTATAAGTTTGATAATTCTGTTTGTTACTAAAACCGTTTGTTTTTGAAAAAGTCGGTAGCCATGAATTAAAAATAGTGATGTCAGAGTCAGGTAGACGCAAAATATGCCAATAAATTAGATAGTTATTGACATATTTTGTTATATATTAAGTCATGTAATCTTGATCATGTATTTGATATATATGGCTTTTTGTTTAGGTAAATTAAAATTGTACAATTGAACCTGATCATTTTTGTGTAATAAGAAAACGTGGAACTATTAAAGAGTAAAAGTGGTTTTCGAAAAAGAAAACTTTAAAAACAGAAAAAAGAAGCATAAATAAATTACCAAAGCTAGACAAGTTTATTATTAAAAATATTTAAAACAACAAAAAGAATAGGGGAGACCGGGGCTAGTTGACTCGGTTTTTACTCTATAAGATTTGTACCCCTAAAGGCAGTTGCTAGTCGATTTGAAAAAAAAAGAAGTTTTCGATTATGATGCATTGAACCCAAACTTCTTTTGATTTACTTTTAGAAAATATTCCAACACAAATCAAACAAAAACACTCCTTTTCTACAGGGCTATTTGGACAATTAAAATTTTTTCCATTAAGTGTATACTTTCTTTACTAGTTGATCTTTTACTCATCTTATCATTATCTTTATTTAACTTTTTTGTTTGTTTTCTCTCTTCAATTGCTAACTTTTCTTTTAAGCTGATTCTTTTTCTATTTTTAAAAAACTCATATTTGTGAAAGTCAGAACTGATGTGGTTATATTTCTTTTATTATCTCTAACTTTTTTTCATGGTACTGCTTTTTTGAAAGGTCTTAAATCTTCAGGCATTAGAAGTACAGTTGACTCTGTAGATGCATTGTACATCATTATTGCTTGAATATCATGATGTATCATGATATTCATTCTGTATCATTTGAGCAACTAGCTTCTAACATATCATTCTCTGATGTTGTAAAGTCAACATTATTTATATTTAGCGCTATACTTTCCACACCACAGTCTTGTTTCGGAGATGGTCTAACTGTGGTATAGGCTGGCATAAAATTGTGTTCTCTAAAAATGTTAAAATTTAGTGGTAAAATTCCTGTTTTTGCAAAACCAGCCTTGATATTATTAGGGGTACATGCTAATGGAAATGAGTTATCCGCAATACCTGGTATACTGTAAATAGACATTGTGGAACCAAGGTGCATTGTCATCCATGCATTGCAAGCTGTGTTAGTATATTTTTTAAAAGGTCCAAACACACTTCGATCTAGAGGTTGAAGTTTGTGACTGCAATCGGGAGGAAATGAACAAACCAATACCCCATTTTCTTTAAAGTAATCTAAAGCCTTTACTGAAAGATGAGAGTCATTATTGTCTAATAGCAACAAAATGGGTCGTTCTTTCGTACTTCTGGCATATTTGACAAAATGATGGGAAAACTGCAAAAATTGAAATTCGGTCATTCAACCAGATGGGTTTGCAAATTTCACACGAGGAAATATGAAAATGGAGGAATTGAATTTTTGCTTGCAGAAACAGCAATTGCCACAGATATTAAATTGCCTCTTTCAGTTAAGTAACACGTCCAACTTGTTTAAAACTTTCTAACATTTAACGATTAAGAACAATTTGTAAATTGTTGTGAAACTTTTGAATGTTTGTTGGATTAAAACTGGAAACACGTTTGTTGGTTTATAATCGGAAACACGTGCTTGACTTGTTGCCTCAGGTTTTCTTATTGATAGTTTTTTGCGCCTTTTGAGGTAAGCACTAAACCAGTTTTCTCCAGTTGCTTCATTTGCACTCCAATTATAAGGCATTTTTATGCTATTCGCTTTTCCATACTGATAAGCTAGTTTCCTCACTTCCTTAGGAGAAAGTCCATAATAAATATAAGAAGCTTTAGTCAAATATTATTCCAAAAAACCTTCTTGTAAATCAGTAAAGACCTAAATGAACAATACCAACATTTAAAAAAATAACAATATATATATGCACATACACACACAAAACACAGTTATAAAATATAACTGATATATTCTACAAGACCATTGAGCGCTCTATTTGTAAATAAAAACACTAACATAACTTTTATATATATTGTATATATATACATATATATATATATATATATATATATATATATATATATATATATATATATATATATATATATATATATATATATATATATATATATATATATATATATATATATATATATATAAATTACTCTGTAATTTATTTATATATATTTATATATGTATATGTAATTTATGATTTAATTTAATTTATAATTTATTATTGCTCTGTTCTTTTAGAACATTGAGCACTCTGTTTGTAGAATACACTAAGATAATTTATATATATATATTTATTAGTAGAAAATCACTTAACTAAATTTTTTTCCTTTTGACACTGTGTTTCATCAACAAAGATTCATCAGAAATCTTTTTTTCCATTTGACACTGTGTTTCATCAACAAAGATTCATCAGATTTCTGATGAATCTTTGTTGATGAAACACAGTGTCAAATGGAAAAAAATTTAGTTAAGTGATTTTCTACTAATATATAATTGCCCTGTTCTTTTAAGAACATTGAGCACTCTTTATATAATATATATATATATATATATATATATATATATATATATATATATATATATATATATATATATATATGTATGTATGTATATATTTATATATATATTAGGTACGCGAGTAAAAAATTTCAAATTTTTTGAATACTATAATGTTATATATAATTAGAAAGAGTATTATTACAGTATTTTAAAGGTGAAAAAATTATCAAAATCGAACAATTGGTTCAAAATTTATGACGGTTAAAGTACCGATTTTTCTATTATATGGATTTGTTGAAGAAACTGTGGTCAAAATAATGTTTTTCTTCACTTAAATTGTCATAACTTTGCCAATTCTTATCGAAATACAATTATCTTTGAGTAAAAAGATAGGTGTAAGAGTGGGCTACAACTTTATGTTAAACTCTAACCGGGTGTATCGAATGGACAGAGGGGGCACCAAACCACCACCTCGCCCGTATAAAACTGAACACTTTTTTCAGAAATAAAGTTTTTTTTAAAGACATAAGCAATATAAATACACATTTAAGTTGTTTTAAATTTATAGTAAACCACCCAAATATACGAGAAGTGTATGTTAGCAATAGAGTGGGTGTGGTGGCGATGGTTTGATACACCCTAGGATCAAAACGACTTGATTTTATAAATATTTATATCTTTACTAAAATGAGTAAAATTAGTACGCAATATGAAATTATTTTATACAATCTTACGTATAAAAGTGGTGTTTCTATTACGGAAGGGGTGTATGCCCACCACCGACCCCCCCCTCCCCCAACCTAAAAAAAAAAACTATTATTTTCAAAATTTGAACAATGAATTTAAAAATTAAATTATGAAATTGGAAATAAGTTAAAAAATAAATTCATACCAGACAACCACCAAATATGGGAGATGAAAGTAAAACTCACATGTTTTAGTACTATAATATCAAAAAATGTTTCAATTCTTGAAATATCTGATTAAATATTTAAAGTACAACAACAAAGAAGTAAAAAACATATTACACTAGTTTAAAAGATACA
Organism: Hydra vulgaris; assembly: GCF_038396675.1. Lineage (NCBI taxonomy): Eukaryota > Metazoa > Cnidaria > Hydrozoa > Anthoathecata > Hydridae > Hydra > Hydra vulgaris. Next base: position 2,085,665 of record NC_088932.1, on the reverse strand, counting down.
TTAGTGGTACATCCATGGTCATAAGAGAATGGAGTATAAGGGAGGGCGTATCCAAATATGTCATAAGAAAGGGGCATTCCAGTTCTAACCAAAAATTATTATTTAATGGATATATATTACTTAAAAAAAATTTTTTGTTAATACATAAAGTTAAATAAAATTTAACTTTATGTATTAACAAAAAAATGTAAAAACAAAAAAAATCCGGGTGGATCTGGCATTGAACGTAAACATTTGCTATTCCACCCGGACCTCCTTTGCCACTTTCACCTCTGCTAATGCCTCTTCTGCCACCTCGTCTTTGGTGATAGGTCCCACCACCCAGGTATGGAGAATGAGACCATTTAAAAGATGGCTTGTCCTCCCCATTATTCCGCAACCAACGCAAAAATAATGCGTTGATTCGCGGTCCTGGGTAGCGAGACCTATATTTTATGTAATCTTCATAAGTTGGTTCTATAATGACAATATAAAAACATTAAAATAAGTAATATCTCAATTAGATTATGCAAATTAAATTAAAAGTAGAATTAACAAAATGATTATAAACATTGATAATTTAATAGATAAATGACAACACTGGGTAAAAATAAAAATAATATTATAGTTTTAAATCAGTTTGCTATCATTAAATATACAACTATATACTTAAGCAGTTGAAGCAGATAATGATGGTACTAAAAAAATTTAAACAAAGAAATCATATAATATAATATGTTTTTTAATTAAATCTTAATGCAAAGTTGATAAATATCGTCTTACCAGTTTGAGTAGGCAGAGGTGGCACTAAAAACAAAAGCATAATACAAAAACAAAAATTGCAAATATTTTTTTATATAAACTCATGTAGCAAAGTTGATATATATAGCCTTACAAGTTGCAACAGATAAAGAAAAAAAAGCATAATAATAATAATAATAATAAAAAATACTTAAATCAATTTTCAAAGAGAGAAAATATATGTCATTACCAACTTGAACAGATGAAGATTGCAATAAAATAAAGAAATAGGCATAATAAACTAAAATTAAATTCTTGCAATAATTTTCCAATTACAATCATTTTGAAAAGTTCACTTTATACACCTTACCAATTTGTTCAGATGACGATGGCACTAAAAAATAAACATAAAATACAGCATCGTCTTAAAACTATTTGGTTGTTAAAAAGTAAAGATATGTAAACCTTACCAGTATTAACAGAAGAAGATAAAACTAAAAAATAAAAATACATTATCTTGTAATTATATATTTAAATTAATTGTCGATACTGGAAAATATTTGTTATTTAAGATCTATAAATTCTTATTGAAAATAAATGACATTACCAACTGGAACAGATGCATGTGGCACTAAAATAAAAAATAAAATCTTGTATTTATTTTGTAATTACAATCATGTTAAAAGGTTTAGACTATACCTTACCAACTTGTTTAGATGATGATTGCGCTAAAAATTAAAAATATAAAATACTATAGTATAGACTTATATGATAAAAAAAGTGTTATATGAAAAACTTTATATGAAAAAATTAAATAATATAGCAAAACCTTAAAATAATTTAGAGACTAAAATCATATATGAAAATAAAATTATAAAAACCTTACCCATTACAACCGATAAAGTTCGATACTAAAAAATAAAAAATGCAATACACAACATAACTGTGCAATTATTTAATAACTAAAACCATAATTAAAATTATTTGTAATTAACAATATACATGAATACATGCATAATACATACATATATATATATATATATATATATATATATATATATATATATATATATATATATATATATATATATATATATATATATATATATATATATATATATATATATATATATATATATATATATATAAACCTTACCAACAGTAACGGATGAAGATGATACTAAAAAATAAAAAGACAATACACAAAACAACCTTACAATTATTTTATAATTAAAACCATACTGAAAAATAATAATATATAAAACTTACCAACAGTAATGGACGATGATGATACTAAAAAATAATTAAAAAAAATACACAACATAACCTCACGATTATTTAGTAATTATAATCATATTGAAAAGTAAAAATATATAAACCTTACCAGCAGGAATAGACGAAAGTGACACTAAATATGAATTAAATGGCATAATACAAGTCTCCTTCCATTAATATATATATATATATATATATATATATATATATATATATATATATATATATATATATATATATATATATATATATATATATATATATATATTATATATATATATATATATATATATATATATATATATATATATATATATATATATATATATAGTTTATATATATATATATATAGTTTATATATATGTATAGTTTATATATATATATATATAGTTTATATATATAAATATAGTTTATATATATATATAGTTTATATATATATATATAGTTTATATATATATATATAGTTTATATATATATATAGTTTATATATATATATAGTTTATATATATATATAGTTTATATATATATAATAATTTTATATATATAAAAGTTCTCTCACCAATTATAAAAGTAAGGTTTGCTAAAGGTAATGAAAATAAATAAAAATTGTTGGAATGTGAATGGAATATTTTTCAACTTTAAAATACACTTGTTTCGAGTTAAAATATCTTTATAATGATGTATTAACAAATTATACACTTTAAAATATTGAAAATATACAAAACTTAAATATTTGTTTCCCATATTCACCTAAATGCCAATTTTAAATTAAAACATTTACTTGAAGTTTATACTTATAATGATGTATCAATTAGTTATATGTTGAAAAATATAGAAATCTATGAAACTTACGTATCTGCTGACCGTACTCACCTAAATGCCAATTTTAAATCAAAACGTTTATTCAAAGCTAACAAAGAATACTAACACAGCATACAAATACTTTTAAATGATATAGTAACTAAAACATTTTAAACTAAACTTACTGATTGTTTGTTCTAATTTGTCTACAGAAAAAAAAGAGTGACTTAATAAAATGTAAGTATTAGGTATACAAAAATACAACTAACAACAATCTACATAGGCATAATAAAGAACTGTATTTGAAAACTGTTAGTAAATGACTAAATACTAAATTAATTCGTACAATAGGGATATAACTAACTGATCCTTATTAAAGCAAGTTCATCTAAACAAAAATTAAATTGACTTTATTTTTACAAGGTAATATTAAAATTTGCATATAGTAAGTCATTTGTATATATATATATATATATATATATATATATATATATATATATATATATATATATATATATATATATATATATATATATATATATATATATAATATATATATATATATATATATATATATATATATATATATATATATATATATATATATATATATATATATATATATATATATATATATATATATATAGTAACTAATTGATGTTGTTGGCTGACGCCATTTTACAAATTTGAGCATCTAAAACAGCAAAAGAAATATTTAAGTTATACATAAGGTTTAGATAGTGGCCAAATAATAATTTAAAAACAGTTTAGTAAATTAATATAAAAATAACTTATTTATTAGTTATAAATTATAATCTAAAGGCATTCCTTGATAAATAATATTACTAAGGATTTTAAATTAATAATTTTACTAAGGATTTTATTCATCAAAGTAACTACTTTTCTTTTAAACGAAAGCTTAAAGAACTCATTTTTACAATTGAAGATGTAGCAATATACTTTTGATATTTATTTTATTTTTTTTTGTGATCTTCCTTTTTACCCCCTATATAACTATTGATTTATAAAAATTATATATGCATCATTAACAATTGTAATATATAATAATGTATCTTGTAACGGAATATTTTAAGTTTCTTACTTCGTTAACTTATTTCTTATCTTGTAAACATTTTATAAATTTTAACACGATCATTTCGTAGCGGTACTCGACGACAAGACCGTATGGTCTTCTACGAGTTCCCGCGTTCTTTTATTATTTAATAACGATTATTATATATATATATGTTTTTATTATTATATATTTGTATTTTAAATATTGTAACGAAATGCTTATTTATAATGTAATAAAAAGAACAAAAAAAAAACAAAAAAAAAACAACAAAAAAAACAAAAAAAAAAATAAAGTCAACGTTCAAACTTCAAATTAGATATGACTCATAACTAATTTGATTCATATCAAATTTATATTATAAATATGATACGAAATACTATGCGAAACCTTTATTTTCATTTTGTTTCCAAATGAAATCTAAAAATTAAATCTTATTATTTACTGAAGATTGTTTTAAAAACAATTTCTTTTAAATTTAAAAATTTTTTAATCATATTTTCACTATAAAGTATCTTGGTTTATAATATCAATTTATGACATTATGACAAGTTAAATATTGCTAATAATATTAGTAATATGAATATTATATACAAAAAATATATATATAAAAATAATCAATGGACCCCTCTGTCTCCCGCACTAACACCAGGGAAAATGTAAATTAGGTAACACAAGTGCAGCAAGAAATAGGGTGACTGCTACATAATATTTTCAACGAAATTTGGCAGGTGCATAGATAAATGAATAGCCTTCCTCAAGCACGTTAACTTTGAAGAGACTACGAAAATCGTGGCACAAAATATTAGCACAAAATATATATATATATATATATATATATATATATATATATATATATATATATATATATATATATATATATATATATATATATATATATATATATATATATATATATATATATATATATATAGACTGACCTGTCTAGATTTTATGTAACCTAGTATTTGCTGGCCATGATGCTGTTGCTGTTTGCAGAATCGGGACAAACTTTTTTCAGGGATATTAAAGTCTTTGGCTGTTATACGTATAGATTTTCCTTCTAATAAAACAGCATCAACAGCATTTTTTATAGCGTTTTGAGGAGTTATAGCTCTCTCTGTATTTTGTTTATAGTTTTGCATGAGATCTATGTGATCTATGTGTCTAATCGATTTTAATATAATATTTCAAAAAATTTAAAATCGAAAACTCTTGAAATTTACGTCCGATCGCAATTAGATTTAGTTGAAATATACGGCCAACCTGCCCCGCCAATATTTTGTTAACTTACTCCGACAGCTATTTGGTCACTAACTCCCCTACCGATCCCTGAAAAAAGTAAATAATAAAAAATGGATAGTTGGACATATTTCACTGAACCATGCAAGATATAACTTTATTCAAGTTTACGTGCACTTAAAGCAAATGTCTTTAAAAATCGGAAAAATAAAGAAATTGTAAAAGTTACAAAAATGTGGAAAAAACACTTAAATCACAATATCTTTTATGCGCATGCGCAATTCCTTACAATACTACAGTGAAAGATGAAATGGTCAACTAGGAAATTTTCTTCAGATTTTTGGCACTTTCTGATAAAAGGCTTTGCAGATAAACGCAATTCGTCAACTTACCCCTGCTGCCAACTAGCCCCGTTCTTCCCTACTCCAGATTTGATCGAATGTAAATATTGTGATTAGTTAAATATTTTAAAGAAAGGTTATACAGAAGTGATTGCTGATAAATCAGCTAAATCATATTTTAGCGATGGAGACAATTTCATGTCAACTTTTTTATTTGTAAAAAATTTACAAATAAAAAAGTTGACATGAAATTGTTGAGTTTTAACTGGTATTAATGAAAAAACTATCCTTCATACAAATACCACTTGTATAATCAGAACATTTCTGATAAAACCAAAAAATAACTGATAAGCATTCCTGGTCACAAACCTAAAGGACTATTTCCCAAAAATCCAACAGAAAAGAAATTTTAGTAAAACTTTTTCTGCATCAAACTTTGGTTTCCACAATTTATGTTCACACAAGCTCCACAGTTCCACAATTATGGATTTGTTATTAGAGTATTTTGGACGCAGTATACTGCCAACAATCAATGGCAAACAGGGATAAAGATTTTGAAAAATTTATCACAAAAAACAAAAATGCACAGTTCACCTCAACATCACATTGAAGCCTGAATAAACTAATCCCAACTCAATGGTTTGGTAGACTACAATCATTAACAGCTGTGAAAGTTCCATTTATAGACATTTTAAAGGCATTGACTAAAATAATTATTAAATCAACCAAAGATAAAAGAAGAGAAGCACTTTAAATGAGGAAAAAAAATTAGACATTTCAATTTGTTTGTTTTTTTTGTGTTTTTTTATTTAAGGTAATGTCCAAGGTTAATTATGCTTCAAAAACTTTACAAAAACGAGAAAATGACTGAGAGGAAGCTACGGAAGTTTTAAAGCACGTTCGTAAAAAGTTAAACTACATTAGGAATTCATATGAGCAAATCAAATTAGAAGCAAAAGAAATGGCGCAAAAAGTGGGACTTATTTTCAATTAGAAGACAATTAAAAAGAAAGCGATATTTTAACGAATTGGCTTCAGATCATTGTTTTCAAAACTCTGCTTGAATGTTTTTTATTTTGTATCGGGCAAAATCAGTAAACCAATTGAATAACGTCTTTCAGTAAACCAATTAAATAACGTCTTTCAGAAATGCAATCAGTACAAAAATCTTTTTTTACTTTTTAGAACCTAAAAACATAATAAATTTAAAAATAACAAAGTACTATTAAAAAAAAAATTTATTGGTCAGAGTAAATTAAAAAAATTTATTGGTCAAAAGTAGATTAAAAGAATTCAATTGTTCTAAAAGAACTAGGTATGCTTACTGTTGAACACGAAGAAGCAGCACAAATAGATCTTTAAGAATTAATTTGTAGTTTTTTGCAAACGCAAAACTGCATATTAATTGTTAAATATGTCTGAAAATATGTCTGAAAATATGTCGACTGATCTGCCAGACATATTATGTCGTAACAACCCTGAAAAAAGACGCGTGTACCACATGGGTTCCATGTGGGTTATGCGTGGAATTCAAGGTAACCCACATGGAACCCATGTAAGAGAAGCATTTTTTTTCACTGGGGAAAACTACCGCAAATATTTCAGGTGTTAAAAAAACAATATTTAAAATGTTAAAGGAAGTCTGACAATACAGCTTAAAAGAACTACATCAGAACGTAAAGGATTTAATCGAAAAAAAAGAAAAGAAACGGAAACAATTTTCTAAATAAATTACTTTAAAAAAAAAACCAATATTAATATTTGACCAGTGATAATTTCTTTGACAATTACTATCAAGTAATGTTGCTGTCAAAAATGTTAAAAATTTTTTAATAATCAGAATTAAATAAGATTTGTTGTTTATTTTAAAAAGTTCAGGCTTGTTTAATTGTGAAAGAAATAAAAACAAGTGCAAAGTTTCTTATTTCTTGGTAAGAAAAGCAAAGAAATGTTACAATTACAACTCTTTCCGCGCAATTAAATATTTAATTTGTTCAGGCAAAACATTGCCATTGCTAAAACATGAGTACAAAAACTTTACACCCAAATTTTGATAAAATTGAACATCTGAATTTTGATGGACGATGAGACATACAGAAAATGTGACTTTATTCAACTTCCTGGTGACAAATTATACTAGTATATTTTGTTGCGGTGTAAGTTACAAGGTAAATTACAAACTTGTGGACAAATAATCGAGCGTTCTCAGTTAAATTTCTCGGGGTATTCTTAGATGAACATATTAGCTGGAAAGACCACATTAATATATTAAAAAACAAAATATCTAAAAACATTGGAATTATGCATAAAACCAGATATATTTTAAATAATGCATGCCTTAAAAGTTTTTATTTTGCAATATACATAGCTAAATTAACTACTGCAATATTGCCTGGGCTAGTACCTACCAATCAAAACTAGATTTAATATAAATTCTAAACAATATATAATACAATCTAAATTCTCAATATCCAGCAGAGGACCCCAATTGTGGAACTCATTTCTAACAAACAAAATAAAAATGATAAACTCATTCCAACATTTTAAATGCGTTGTAAAGAAACAGCTACTAGACCTCAACGTTAATGAAACAATCTCTTATTTTTAAATTTTTTCTTATTTTTAAAATTTTTCCACTTTCAATTTAAATCTTCACTTTTTCTTGAAATTCTATTATATTACTTGCTTGGTTATTTAATGATGTTCATTGTAAAAGAAGTAAACAAAAATTATATGTATTAAAAATATGTTATTATATTTGTATTTGGTTTATATTTTGTTATATTTTGTCAACGACAAAATTGGGGCAAGATGATAAGACTATTGTCTTCTACTTGCTCCAGTCATATATTTCACGGTAAAATGTTCTACAAACTTATATTAATAATGACGAATATATATAAAAAAAAAAATTTTAAAAAATGGCAAAAAAATTGCTTTTATAGCTAGTAATTTTTCTAGGGGTTATATATACCCTCGTTATTTAAGTAATATAAAAAATCGTTAAAAAAGAAGCAATAATAAAACTTCAATGTAATGTGTTCCTGTGTCTTAAATAAGAAAAATAAGGTTTCTAAAACCACGATGTGAGTATAGAGTCTGCTCTTAAAGATAAGGGGCGCAAACAATCTTTCTCTTAACAACAAAACTTTTTAACATTCTGTCGTAACAATTATATCTTATGTATAGAGTGGTGTAGCATGGGGTTCCATAGATTTACTTTTAAGGGTCAAAATATTCTGTAGTCATAGCTGTATTGCTCGTATTATAGATCTTTTAAAGTAAAAAAGATGAAAAACTTTGAACATACGCAGATTCAAACGTTTATAGGGGAGATCTGTGAATAAACGGCCCCATACACGAGTACGTTGTACGCAGAATGCACATCGCTTAAATATTGTAAATACGGTAACATAAATTAAATAGTGTTTAGAGCATTTTTATATCAGTTAAGTAACTCAACAGATTGACAGCACCAATTCATGTAAGGTTTGTTTGGTAATTTATTATTTGAAAATGTTTTCATAGCAGAGCCAACAGAAGAAGAATTGCTAGCAGTATTGACAAGATCAGCAAGAGATGCACCAGTAAAAGTAGTCACAACCACTAAAGTTTAAAGTAGTATCTAATAAAAAGGCAGTTGTAGCAGTAGTTTGCAGGGCTAGCAAAAGATGTATTTTTAACAATAGAGACAGTGCTATGAGAAGTTGATAAGATAACAGTTATTGCATTGAAAGATCATTTTGATTTGTATCTTTTCCTTCAAATCTTTTTCTTAGTCGTTTAAGATGCGGACGTGGATTTCAGGCCCCCCATTTAGTAAGTCCGTGAACAAAGAGTCTTATGTTTCACGCAAAACAATTATTGAAAACTGTACTCTAACCTTGAACCTAACCATGAAGTTTATTTTATTGAAAACTATATCCTAACCAAACCCTAAGCCTAACCGTAAGGATCAGTGTTAGATTAGGGGTGTAGTTTCAACAATATCCGTTTTTTATAAGATTTTTTTACGGACTCACTAAACGAGGGTGTCTTAAATTTACGTAGGCCGTTTGAGGCGCTCCTCTTTCGTACCAGACAATTTCTTTTTTAAAGTCACTGAATTAGGTCATAGAAAATATTTTTATGTAATGTTACGACATAACTATAATTAATTTTTTTATATTTAACTTTTATATAATTACTTTTATTATAATTAACTTTTTTAATTATAATTAACTTTTTTAATTTTAATCAACTTTTTAAATTATAATTATCTTTTTTAATTATAATTCACTTTTTTAATTTTAATTAACTTTTTTAATTTTAATTAACTTTTTTAAACAAGTTTAAAACTAAGAAATGCATCAATAACATTTAAGTAGTTTTAGATAATGCGAGTGCAAACGTTTTTCGTCAACATCTTCTAATGCAAATGGTATAAAAATGTTTTCTAATAATATATAATATTAAATACTAAATACTGGAAAGATTTTTTCAAACCTTGAACCAATTCGAAATAAACCACACAAAAAAAAAAGAAATAAAAAAGCAAAACGCAAATGATTTTAACTCAATGCTTTCTATACACAGATTCTATACACAGATTCTGTACACAGATTCTATACACAGATTCTATACACAGATTCTATACAGCGAGTTCTATTTTTTTATAGAAACTATAGTGTAGAATCGGTGAGTCTAAAATTATTTGCGACATTTTTTATTATTAGTTTAATTGCAAAATATTTTTCTATTGATATTTAAAAAACGAAGTTTCCTTAAACATTATTTGGAAGGGAAGAGGAGGGAGGAGATCGCAAAAACTCTAATCCCTCACTTGTAAAACTGACAGCAAACCCGTAAATTATTAAAAAAATATTGCATCTTCTACTTCTCATATCATTTTTATCATTACACTGAATAAAACTGAATATGAGAAGTAGCAGGGACAGATACCGCATTATGGAAAGGAGGAGCCTCAAATGGGATGGGTCAGGGAGGGATGTCTCTCCCCCGGAAAGAGTTTTTAGAATTTTAAAAGTAGTATTTGAGTAGTATTATCAAACCCGGTTTGAGAGTAAATTTATGAAATATTGATAATTAAAATAATAAAAGTCTAGATGAGCGATTAGATGCAAATAGAAAATAAAATATCTAACCTTATTAGAAAATAAAATATCTAAATGCATTGGGATTAGCCACTGCAATATTGCCAGGGCATATACTTACCAATCAAAATCAGCTTTAGTCTATAAAAAACAAAAGCAAGCATGCCGCATATTAACAAGTGAATATGCTAGTACTAAACAAATAATAAAAGAACTGAGAGTTCTTAAGTTTATGGACAAAACATCTATAGCATCTTTCAGTTTATGTTTAAACTAAAAATTAACTTGGTCCCAAAAAAATTTCATAATTACTTCTAAGTTAATGATCACAAATGCGAAACAAAACATTTTATGCAGAACTACTATATTCCGAAAATGTTTTTGAGACAATCCAAATTTTCAATATCACAAGGACCACGCGTGGTCCTTTTGATAATTGTGGCCATTATTGTGATAAATGAGTGGCCACGATTGTGATAAACTCGATTCAACATTTTAAATGTGTTGATAAACAAAAGTTATTTGACCTCATCATTACTGAAACAGTCTCTTATTTTTAAAACTTTCACCCGTCTAGAAATTTTTTCAATGTACACAATAACTAAAATTAGGGTATAGCGGTTTTTTAAAAGCGGTTATAAAGAACCGGTTTTGAAAAATAAATTTGACACATTTAAAAACGGGTTTTTAAATCACGAAAACGGGCTTTCTATTTTTTAACTTTTTTATAATATTTTGTTGTTATTATTATTTTTTATAATTTATTGCTTCCCGAAAAAGACATAATCTTCTCGAATAATTTGGACTTAATATTCATTTATATGTATTTATAAAACGTATTTATATATAAGGTTATATTATGTTAATTTATTTATAAATGTAATAGTTTAATACGTTTATGTATTAAATTATGAATGAGCAACTCTTTTACTATAATAACCCTGAAGATATTTCCAGCCCAACAAAAAATCTAGTATACTTCCTTTAGCTTCAAAAATCAACATTATTAAATTGTCTGAAAAGCTATTGTCTACAATATTTCAAAATTCTATTGTGAACACCGATCCAGATCAAGAGAAAATTGAAGAAAGTACTCATCAAAGAAAAGCATTTTCAAAAGAGGTCATGGAAAATTCAATTAACAACTTTTTTGTTTTGTTTTTTCTTTCGTAATTTACCTCCCCAAGGTCAAGAAGGCCACTACAGATGAGGAGGCTACTTGTGGTTACAACCCTCTCCCAACTCTATAACTCCGAAACGCGAACCTTGACGAACAAGGCCGCTGCGCGGAGAAACAAGTTGAGCGCGGTACTACCAGGGACGTGGTGGGAATCAAACTCAGACCCTATTGCTTATGAAGCGAGCGCTCTACTACTACACCATTACCGCAATTTGAAAAATACCAGTTTCTTGAAGAGCCTGCAGAAAACCTCACTAAAAGAACCAAAAACTTAGATTTGTTATCTGATACACATAAAACTATAAAACCGAGCTCAGTACCTAGTGAATGCGTATTTTCAATTGCAGGCAATTTTGTGTCCAATATTAGAACGAATTTTTGAAAATCCGGTTTTCGAATTCCGAATTATCAAAAAAGGTTTTAACCGGTTTTGGAACTTGGCCACCGTTTAGGGGATTATGTTTTTTAAAATCCTATTTCCGTAGGAAAAATTATGATAAGTTGAATAAATATAATATATAGTTTAAGTATTTTTCGTTATTCAATTTTTTTTTAAAAAAAAATTCCAAAACCGGTTAAAACCTTTTTTTTTTTGATAATTCGCAAACCCAAAACCGGATTTTCAAAAATTCGGTTTTTGTCCAAACCCTACTGTAAATGTATGTATATATATATATATATATATATATATATATATATATATATATATATATATATATATATATATATATATATATATATGTATATATATATTTATATATATATATATATATATATATATATATATATATATATATATATATATATATATATATGTAAATTATGTTAGTGTATTTTACAAATAGAGTGCTCAATGTTCTTAAAGAACAGAGCAATAATAAATTAGTAAAAAACACTTATCTAACTTTTATCTTCGACTTGAAGTTTCACCATTGCTGGATCATCAGGAAGAGTTACTAAATCTCAAAAAAAAAAAAAAAAATAAAAAAAAAAACAAAAAAAAAATAAAATATATATCAAATGTATGTATTTTAAATAAATTCAATTTTTTTTGATATTTATTAACTCTTCCTTATTATCCAGCATTGTTGAAACTTCAAGTCGAAGATAAAAGTTAGATAAGTGTTTTTTACTAATTTATATATATATATATATATATATATATATATATATATATATATATATATATATATATATATATATATATATATATATATATATATATATATATATATATATATATATATATATATATATATATATATATATATATATATATATAAAGGTGACCATATTAGAAAAATACCTGACCCTGACGCGTACAAGACAAATTTGGCATGTATAAATATATACATAGTAGCCTGAGTTAAATGCATTTCTTTGAAAAAATATGCTATATTTATTAAGGTGACCATATTTGAAAAATACCAGACGCGTACAAGGAATAAATTTTGGTATGTATAAATACAAATGGTATTTAAATCAGGCCCGTAGCCTGACTTAAATATCATTTCTTTAAAGGAGGAGCACTTTTTTAAGAAGCGCCAAAAATAAAATAAAAATAAAGGCGCCAAAGAGCAATTTTTTTTAGTGTCTATATTCACCTATTTTTTGATAAGATTTTGCATAAATTTAATAAAATGATTAATTATATTTATTATATTTTCAAGACGGTTTCGCCTTGCCCATTTTTGTGTTGTACTAACAATTTTTGAATGTATGTTTAATTTTAATTTTTTAGTTGCCAAACAGTACAAAGCGCAGAGGAGCACGTATCCCCCTCGCTCCCGCCCTGCCTACGGGCCTGGTTTAAATGGTTTTACTAAAAACTCGTTTATTTATTTTAAAATAGCATGTGAAGAAATTAAATTATGGAAAAAATGTTAAACAATATTTGCGTTTTTGAATCACAAATATTTTTCATAAGAATGAATATATTTTTCTCAAATTAAATTTAACGAACAAAATAGCTGCCAAAGTTTTTATTATAAATTGGGTTTTCCCTTCCGCCCAAATATCATTGGCAATCGAAAGCAATCGCTCAACGGAAGCGTTTGTACCTGGCAAACATAAAGCGGCTTCCACCAATTTTAACAAATTGTTATAAGAAACGTGATTATTTTCGTAATGAGAAAAAATTTGAACCCACCGCTTGTCACATTCAACAGACTGTGATTTCCAAGAAGAAAACTTTTCCTTTGTGCAATATAAATTAGTTTTCCGAATTTTGTCGAACAATTTATTGTCATCGAATGTGACTTTTATTGATTTTTTCAAAAAAGTTATAGTTTCAATAATTTCAATCCATTCAACTTTACAGTTAAGTAATGACCATTTAAAAACTTCAACCTGAATAAAGTGACGCGTCCACTAATCTACATACTCTAGCCAGACACTGCAAAAAATGTCTACTTTTTTCAGAAATTGATTTTTCAAATGATGACTACTTTCTTCGGTAACTTGCAAATGGTGTCTTTAGACGCAGTGTTTATTGCATTTGATAAAATATGAACATTGCAACCGATACCAATAATTTCACGGTTTAGCTTAACGATTAACATTTTGTGAATATTGTTATTACCGTTTCGTTTTAAACCTCCAAAATTGGTATTAGTGTTGTCTGCAGAAATAACCAAAACTTTTGAAGAAATATTGTTAGCACTAATGCATTTAAAGATAACTTCTGATAAAATATCTGATGTTTCTCCATTTATACAATTCATGTTAATTAGCTGAATTTGCACTCCCCCTTTAACATCAAAATAACGAGCCAAAATTGGATACATTTTAACGTCCTTGTGGTTGATGCATCAGAAAGAATTGACACATATGACGCTTTTAATAAAACATTTTCTGAGTTAGTTTCACACTATTTCTTGAACACGTTTACAACTATTGCTTCGCATTTTGTACGCACACAAGCAAATTTTGGATTATAAAATTTCTTAATTAGCTTTGATGTGCAATCAGCACTTTTAAAGCTATGGTTGTGTTTGATTGTGTGGAATGCAATTGTTCCTTCTTGAATGGCTAATATTTTTTAATTTTGACCAAAGCTCTGACTCTTCATCAATTTTGTGATTTTGTTTGACGATATAGAAACATCCAAAGTCATATTGTGTTTGATAGATTTGCAATGATCTTCAATTGCCGTCCACGACTACTAATGTCAAATAGACTTTGACAAATAGAACATTTGAGGCGTTTGATCTGCGTTAAGAAAGGAAACATATTTTTTAAACTATTATTAAATGTGTTTAACCTTCTCTTCTTACTATTCATTTGATAAATAGTTATAAAGACCTTAAAATACTATTTTATTAACACTTATTTTTATGAACTTCTTATTAAAATAAATTACAAAGCGTTACTTACAATAATTAGGGAAAAAAGACATTACAATGCAAACAAAATTTGCGTAAAACGAGCGCATTTTCTTTGTCGTAGTTAAAAAATCTTTCGAAGTAATTTTTTTACTTCTCTAATGAGAAATTTAAAAACTCTTTTTTTAAATGTTTTCGGGAATTTAATTAATTTAGTTTCGTGTTTTATAGTTAAGTTTATTGAAATTTTATTCATTTTGTTTTTTAATTATAATTTAGAAAAATCATTTATTAAAAGTATTTCAAATAATACTTTTTGAAAGAATTTATTTAATTTTTTTCTAACATATGCGCGTACACAAACGCGTACAAACCCCAAACGCGCAAAACTACCGTTAAACGCTTACTGACCGCGCCAAACGCGTACGTATTATAAATACTTATATAATATACCTTGATAAATATATATATATATATATATATATATATATATATATATATATATATATATATATATATATATATATATATATATGCGCTACAAATATCTTGTAATTTGTGATTATTTTTTATTTTATTGATATTGATTGTAAAATATAAGTAAAACTACCGGGCAAGATAATAAAATGATTGTCTTCTGCTTGCTCCAGTCAATTTTTTACAATAATAATTTTGTAAAAAAATAAAGTTGTATTGACAAAAATTTTTTTTACTATTTCTCTATCTAAAAGTCGATAATGGTATTGTGTAGCATAATGGATAGTTTGACATTAGCCAATGCTTATAAAAAGATCTTCCAATAAAACTTTACATCTACTCCAAGAGAACTTGTTTGATAATCTAATCTTTAAACATATTTATGTAATATAATGTACTGTTGACAAATCCAATCAATGTCAATCTTCTAACTATGACGGATATTCATCAGTGCTTGCCATTCTATCTTCACTCATAGTGCTTCTCAGGTAAGACTTAAATCGCTGAAACTCTCTGACTGAACGTTCAACTTATGCACTTCCAATAGAAAATGGGCAGTTGATTTAAAGCAGACATAAGAGACTGCGGAACTGATCTGTATATAAATGTTGACGTACTTATATATGTAATGTTACTTAAAAATAACGTTCTACAGAAATTCTGAAATGTGAATGTTCAGTTGGTGTGAGTGAGCTATGTTGCCATGTTCTTGCATTATTGTTATTTCTAAAACACTTTTATAAAATTAAATTTTTTTTTTGCTTTCTTGTTTTGAACAACTTCAAAAATGATATTGTTGAAGTAAAGAAGGTTCAGTTCTTATAATTCTGCTTCGCCAAATTCAACGCCAATTTCAGTAGATCTTGCTTGTAAAGAAACAGATGAAAATTTGTACAAGGAAACAATTGTCGTAGAAGACCCAGAAACTTCATTATTCAAGAGAAATTCTAAAAATAAAGAGCAAAATAAAAGATACAAAAAATCCTTTTGAGTCACATTGTTACAAAGTTTTATTAAAGTCAAGTATAAACTCTTCATCGTTATTTGATCACCTCAGCCATCGCTTTACCAAAATAGCTGCTTGTTGCTTGGTAGATCATGATTATGTTAAAGAAAATCAAACTTACAATGCTGACCTTGTTTCTCCTGATCTTAAAAAGTTAACCAAAATAAAGTACAATTTTAATTGTGTAATGGAATGAAAAATTTATGCTATTTATAAAAATAATTTAGATAATGATTCAACAAGTACTTCAAAAATCAAAAAGTTCATCTCTGCAAAATCTACAAAAAAAAAAACTGTTCGCGAAACCAATATAAATAACAATATATCTGCAAGTGATGAAAACAACATTATTTAACAACATTTAGAGGAAAAATTAGAGAAATAAAAATTCAGAACATCTAATAAATTCTAATCCTGATAAATCTGAAATCTAAGCAAAACACAAATTCATGGCTACACATAAAAAAAAAAAAAAAACTAAATAACTAGTAGTTGACCAGCAATATTAGTTGTATATGGTTAAAAGAAATTTGAAAGTTTTAATAATTTCCGTCGTGGCCATCACTTTGAAAAAAATCACTACTGTTTTTTTGAAACCAGTCTTTATCAAATGCTATGCCATGTGGTTTCTTTACTTATTCAGAAGATGACTCATGTTCTGATGGCTTTATAGCTCTAAACTTGTTACTTGAAAAAAAAATGTTGGAGGAAAAAATTCAAAAATACTTTTGTCAAACTTATCTAAATCACTAGCCTATTTTATTCAAACACAACTTCAAATGATATGTTTTATTTTTATTTTTTTATTTTTATTTTTTATAATTCACCTCCCCAAGGCCGAGAAGGCCACTACAGATGAGCAGGCTACTTTTGGTTATAACCCTCTTTCAACTCTATAACTCCGAAACACGAACCTTGACACGAACAAGGCCGCTGCGCGGAGATACAAGTTGAGTGCGGTACACTACTGCTTTCTCATGTCTTATCATCTAAATCAAAATCTGAAAAGTACTTCCTTATCCAGAAAAAACAACATTTTGTGGGATGTATTAAAATGTTTAATAGGCAGTATCCTTTTAAACACAGCGATATCAGGCTGACCACATGAAGGGTACAAATTATTTACAACTTTAGAAAAAGAAAACCTTCGTTGAATTTTTAACTTTGAAAGTATAAAACCTCTACGCACCCATATTAATAAATTGATACTTAAAATTCCTATAGTCAAAATTTAGTACAACATTAAAAAATTAAAAAAAGTCAACATATTTTAGTCTTTTGACAAAAAAAAGTAGCGCTCTATAAATAGTAAGGGGAGTCTACTTTGCAAAAAAGTTTTAAAATCACTTATATTGAATTTTTTTTCCATTTTAGTGTTTGTGTACAATGTTAAAAAAATTTTTACCAAATTTTAGTAACTATTCTAGAGCCCCCTCAAAGCCCTTAAATGTTAAATAGGTTGTTAATATTAATAAAAAAACTTTACTGCTAAGATAATGACATTTTTAAATTTAAAATGAAACAAAGAGAGTTCTACAAGATTGTTTTTATTTCGAGTTCTTTCTTTTTTATATAAAATTGATAATTTTGATTATTTGAGATTTAACAGGACATACTTTTAAAAAAAAAAATGTCTCTAATAATATTTAAAAAATTTTTTAAATATTATTAGAGACCTGTTAAATGTTTAAGTGGCTCTAGAATAGTTATTAAAATTTGTTAAAATATTTTTCATTGTGCACATACACTACAATAAGAAAAAAATTAAATTTGGGCAATTTTTTTGCCTAGTGAATATCTAATTTTGCATAATGGATATAAAATAGTATAAATTTATTTTATTTGTTTTGATTTTAATTTTTTTTTTCAAAATTTTAAAAACTTTGTTTAAAAAAAGAGATGTAAAATTGTTTCAAGAGAGAGTAAAATTGTTTCCATCTACAATTTAATTAAATGTTTAAAAATATCTAATTTAAATATTTAATGAATACAATGTATGTATAAAAATATTTTTTATGTTTGTTAAATATACGACATATTTATTTAAAAAATGCATTAATTCATCTGCTACCTAGTTTGTCAGTTGTAGTATGTTGTCACACACAGAGTGGAAATTTCACACCCCCTTCCCTACAAAAAAATTATAAATATACATAAAAATATATATAAAAGTATAATAAAACTATAAGTATACTATATTATAGCAGAGAATGTAATAAAGTGAGTAACATAAAATGAGTCCGCACTAAACCACTATTTTTGCCACCCCTCCCCATCCGTTGTTTGTAAAAAGCAGTTTTTTTTAAAGACCTATTCTGCCTCTGCGTATGTACATACAAGATCAAGATTGTCAAGAAAAATTTCAAAAAATTAAATAATCAAGTTTTTTTCGTTTGAAGCTCGCTTTTATTTCTCTTAAGTGTTTAATGCACGGGAAAGGACGTTTATTAATTATCGGGAATTTTTCCCTCCCACCGCAATCTTATTAAACATGTGGTAGGATTATCTCAAAACTAAAAAAAAAATTATATATATATTAAACAATATAATATAATTTCGTTAAAAAGTATCAAATAATCAACTAACTAAATCTATATTCATTAAAAATGTCTTAAAAATAACCTAAATAAAGTTGCCATTTTGTTCATTTATCCCCTATACAAAAGTGATACACTGAAACCGCACTCAGTGAAAGTCCGTAATTAACAAAACTTACCATTAAAAGATCAAACTTTAAGCAACGCAAGCAAAGCAAGGTAATTTGAGCAAGCTCATATTAAACAAAAATAATATCTTTAATTTAAGTCAAAACTAAATGTTTCTATGCATTGTTGTTCAAACAAAAATGAAACGTATTTCTTGCCAACAGATTTTTCTTTAAGAAAAAATAAATTTCATTATTTTAGCACTAAAATTTCGCGCCACAGAATTATTCATGCGTAATGATATTATTTTAACAACGCAAAAAGATTTAACAGCGTTTTAATTATTTATAGCCGCTATATACTGCATATAAATTTACGCCAGTAAATTTATATGCAGTATGTAGCGGCTATCAATACCGATTCTTGTTATCACCACATAAAGTCGATTCAAAAAACATAAAGCAACTTTACTGCTTTCATCTAAGAAATCTTTAGGTATGCTCATATTACCAAGGTGCTCATATTACCCTAATCTACCCTACATATCAAATAAACTCATTCCTCGCCAATGAATTAGGTCAAAGACGAAAAGTACTTCATAATAGTTAAAAAAATTCAATTGCCGGCAGTATATTAAATCGCGAACACTGTTTTTTATTTCTTTACAATTTTGAGCTAATGGAAGAATGTTTTTATAGCTGGTTAATAAGAGACCAAAAAATTCTTCAATGGGATTAAATTGAGGGGAATAAGGTGAGAGAAATTTATACATGTTTATAACATGTTGTTTTGATTTAGTATCATCAGATCAATGATGAAATCGACAATTATCCATTAGTAAAATAAAATCTCGATTTTCAATAAAATATGACAAAAGAGTTCTGTTTATAAAATCAGTAAAATGATTGCCATTATAAGCACCATCTGTTAACTCATGTCCAAGTATCCCAATAATTGAAATAACTGCCACCGAGCTTATATTCTGTCCTTGTTAGCTGGAACCGTAATATATGCTTTGCTGTTCATTGGAGCATATTAATAATTAGATGAGGTGTGGAGGTTGAACCCCGTTTCACCAATGTCGATATACGTTGAATCAACATCGAAATTGTTTTTTTGACTTTCATGCATAACTGTCTTAAATCAAGAGTTCTTTCATTGCTTTAAGTTGCGTAGAAACCAAAGTCTGAGACACATGAAATTGTGCATTTAAAACTATTTTTCCACTAGCCTCGAAAACGGAGAACTTAGAGGTATTTTCAATCTTTCATATATAGGGTACTAAAATATTAAATCTCAATAATACACTTTTTTTTTTATTAACTTACATTTTTGTAATTGGAAAAAATTAAAAGTAACAAAAATATGTCACGCCTGAAGCTTTAATTCACCTGTAAAGTTGACGGAGATTTCATCGCGGATTTTACTACCATTTTTATTCCTTAATAAAACCTACGAAGATCGATTTTTGAAATATAGTATTATATATTATTGGAAAGAATAAAAGTTAAGCTATAATATCTAACGCAGTACTTTTACTAGACATTTTTTTAAATGAAGATGTGCAGCTAAGAAGTTGGTTAATATTTCGATATTTTTTTACTAATCGTAAAACAATATGGCTGACTTATTTTGACAACATCTAAAAGTAACTTTATACAAACATATTAAATATATATATTTGATATAAACTATACAATTTTATTAAGCAAAATCATTTTATTATACATATATATAATATATTATACAATATAATATTATATATATATATATCCCATGTGGTTCTCTAACATGCATTTTGGGAGTTACTGATTCTTTTGGCCAAGTGCTTCGAAAAAACTTCATTAATTCACATACTGCTATTTCTACAAAAAAAACTTAACTAGTAAATGTAAATAAATAATGGAAAAATTTGTCTTTAAACAATATTTATTAAATATTTCTTATAATAATCGATAAACTTACCAAAACTCTTGATTTTTTCTTCGGTGAATAAATGACATGAGTTCATTTCATTGTGACACTTAGAATAGTTGTTAAACAAAATATTGAATTTTCGTTGTATGTTAATCGCCTCTACATGAATTGGATGTTCTTGATATTTTATATGATTTAAAACTACTAGTGGAATTGAGTCACATAACTTTTTTATGTTATCAATCTAAAAAATAAAACAAAAATCATTTAACACATTTGTATAAAAAAAGTTACGTATATGAATTGCAATATATTTGATTAGGAATGTGGATTAGAAATGGTAATTTAGTGCAAAGATTTTGAAAACCTGCATAACATACAGAACAAATTTTAACAGATTTTATTTCATAAAAATACAGATTTATATTTTCATATCGTACCTTCAACATTTTATGAATATGATTTCCAATGAAAGAGCAACTATGATATGCTTGACATAGCACTCCAAACGACTTAAAAAAAGATTCAATTCCTTTTATTATTAGCCCAATTCCTTCTTATAATTCAACCTTACAGCATTCTGCAATTTGTGCCTCCTTAAAAATTAAATATAATTATTGTACAAAAAACTTCAGATAATACACTCCGTAAAAAAAAAAAAGCAATGCTCTAAAAAAAAATAATTATTTCCAGTACTATTTCATAGATACCTTTTCTATTCTCTTTGATTTTAACAGTGTAATTCTCTCTGTGTACATTAACTGCAAGTAATCTGAATTTTCAGGGTTACGAAATACTTCAATGACACTTGTATCTTGAATAAGAAGAATTTTGTTATTTATATCATCAATGGCATATTTTAACGGGCATATCTCTACCTGCTTTTCAACATATTTATTTAATTCACTTGAGTCAAGGCGTTTATCATTTATTGTAAGAAATCCAGCTAGTTTAATATCAAGGAGATGACATTCAGGTTCTAACATGTCAAAAGTTTTTAGAAATATTCACAATGAGATATGGAGAGCTGGCATTGCTATCTGTAAAATGATTTATAACAATCCCATAATTAGTCTAGTCAAATTAGGGTCCGACCTGGACAAAATTTGGATAAAGATGAATTTGGTATCATTCGAAGCGTAATTTTATCTACTTTAACATATCCAAAATCCACCAAAATCCATTTTGGGCAAAAAAGGTTATTATTATTTTAGCTCACCTGACTTTTATTTAAATTTATTTAAAATACAAAAAAATTTGTCGTGTCTACTGTCAATAAGTTGTAATAACATATTATAAATTTGCTTAGTCTTTTTGAAATTTTGCGCAGATATAGCCTAATGTGTAAAAATTTAAAAAAATGAAATGTGCTTCAGAAATTATGTTCTTAAATGGTGATGTCAGCAGTTTTGATACAATATTTTTTATTTAGGCTAATACTTATAGTATATTAAAACACCTTTACTTAAAAATTTATTAGGTAAATAGTTTAAATAGATAAATTGAGACTGAAATAAAAAAAAACTTGTTTATTAGTATAAATATTTAAAAAAACAAGCATTTTTGAAATATTTTCTTTCATAATAAATATATTTTTAGCTACTTTTGAATAATTTTTTATTTAAGGTTTAAATATTAGTGCTTTTTACGCTTGACTAATATAATTAGAAATAATATCAAAAGTCAAACATTTTTTCAAAAATCCCCATCTTCACTACTTTCATTTTCATTTTTGCTGTCATCGATATTGACGTTATTTTTTGGTGCATTTGTGCACACTAAACTTTGGCACTGTCCACAGGCTGTCATGCAATTTATTCCATGAAGTCGACATTGGCATTGTTTTCCACATGGTGCTTTAGTATTAGTGCCGCAGTTACATCTTATGATATGAAGAAGGTGAATTGGTGCAAGATCCTGAACAAAAAAAAATACTTAAGTTGAAAAATTAATTAAAACTATTTTTGGGAGCTGGTTTAAACTTAGACTGTTTATTGAAAAATGAGTTTTTATCAAGAAATCTATTTTGAAAGTAAAATCGGCATTTGTGGTTTATTTTGCTGCTCCAGTATACGTACTTTGTCTGTCTTTATAGGTACTAAAACATCCTTTTTTTCTTCTCCATCTTAACTTTGTTTCATTCATATTGACTCCCAACCATTGCTGAATTTGTAAATACACTCGAAACAAATCGTACTTGATCGCGCTTTTGGTTGGTGGTGGTCGTTCTGGCTGAATTCATTTTTGGAAGTCACCACCATTCTCATATACTTTTCATATAGTTTCCTAAGTTGTGCTAGCGAGACTTGTTTATTTTTTTCACCTATAGTAATATTTGAGCTAAATTAAACCACTGCAAAACAATATGGACGTATAGTTATAAAATAAACAATATTATAAATAAATTAAAAAAATATGATCATTGTCTTGCATACCATACATGTTCAAAACATTCCAACACTAGCTACCTGATCTTTTGTTGCAAAGGGATTTTGGAATACTGTACATAAAGATTGAGCGAACTCACTATTTAATTCAATAAACTTCAGTACAGCTATTTTTCCTTGACCAAAAAGCGCAGAGGTAGTATCACAAGCTCAATTCCTTTTGTAGCAATGGTTCTGTCAGCATCTCCTTTGCATTCCACTACTATATGACCTTTTTCTCTCAGCTTTATTGCCAATGCTTTAATCAAAGCAGTTTTGTTATTGCTGTTTGACAAAAATTCAGATTGTTTACAGTTCACTTGGTTTTTTGGTTGGAATACAATGTCAAAACTATCTACTTCACCTTTGATGTTCTTGATCTTTGATGGATGATTTGTAACCATCAAAAATAATTAAAGTATGATTACCATACTTTTTTGAAATATATGTACAATATTTTTCAATAATGCCTGAGTATTTAGCTGGGAGACTCCAAAAAACTTGATGCAGCAAAGCTCCGCCGTCGAGAATATAGGTTGTGTCATTATTCTCTGTTAAAATCATTAATGAGTTCTCTATCAAGCTCTGCTTTGTTTGGTTTCCTCATTAATCCATCTTTGAAAAGAGATGTGGGATCCAGTGTTAATTCATATTCGAAGCAGTCAGTCAAATCTTCAACCCTCTCAGTTAGCATGATTAGTCTTTGGAACAAAACATTAAGATCTATGTGGACTACTTCACCATAAACTTTAACAGATGGCATAAGCTTGACAAGTGTTTTGATGTGCTTTGAACGCTCGATAACTGCTTGATTGACTGCAATATTATAAGGACTGTTTTGAATCTCTAAACCCACATTTTCTGCTTGATGACAATTGATTTCATCATCCTTATCAACACTCAAACCAGTAAATATACATTGAGGTCCCGAGTCTTGAAATTCAAAAGGTTTAAACAGCTTGAGCTGCACCTTCAATGCTTTAAAACCTTCATTATCTCTTTTCACCGAGACTCGCCAGATTCACAATGTTGCTGACTGCTCTCAAAATGATGCTTTGTCAATGTTGACAAGGAATCATAATTTGCTCCGCATTTGTGCAAGGTACTGACCCAAAGATTCCTTGTAGTCTCTGACATACCCCTTCTCCTGGTTAGGCCTACACTGCTTTTTATTGATCTTATCATGCACTGTTCAATTACTAAATCAGGCCAAAGACCAGCCCAGTATTGATCTGTGCGTCTAATACAATGGTAACCTGATTTACATTACTGCTCATAAAGCCAAGGATGTTCTGATTTAAGTGAGTGCATGGATTGCAGATATAACCAAGCACTTTTGGCATATATGCCCTGTTGCGGCAAGTAAATTAAGCATAAGCCTGATGGCTTCCAGATGTTTGCCAGTTCCCAGTTCTCTCTGCTCTGATGAACATTTTGATAATGCTAATGTATTCAAGATACTGCAACCATAGTTTTGCTGTTCTGGATGAACGGGAAAGCTGTATTTTTAAATTTTCAATAAGATTTGTGAATCTTATAACTACACTGCTATAGTTTATCTCTTCCAAATCCTTGTTTTCTTAGACCAGATCCTGATACATATTTTCTAGAGAACTATCAGCTTCATCTTTGGGCCTTTGTTTAAAAAGTAGACTCATTAAGGCAGACTCAACTAAGAAGTGAGCTCTTAGTACTCTAGCTACTGCTTTACAAGTCATTATATGTGTGACAGAGTTGCTTGCATAAATAAGTTCGAGTAATCGAGTAATTCAGCCCTGATCCCTCCAAGACCATACCAATACTTCCTAGGAAGCTCATTAAGATGTGGAATTCTCCCAATCGAGTAACTATATCCAATTGCTTAGACTTTGCAATTTTGTAAGCTTTTAACCATAAAGGCTGATCAAAAGTTACACTTGGAGTGGATAAATTTATTAATTTTGCATGGTTTTGTATAAAAACTGAATTAATATCAGTATTACATCATAAAATGTTTAAAATATTTCGATTTTGATTTTTACTAAAACTAAATGGATAAATAACTGTATTACAAAGTTTTTTGAATTTTTCTAGGCCAAAATCAGGATGTATTGATCTAATAGGAATGTTTAAAACTGATGACAGAGCAATAAGACATAAAAACGAAGAAAACTTGTTAGTTTGGCAGTTGATCAATGCTTCCATTTTTATAATTTCAGAAACTGATTCATTGTTAATTAATTTAACCTGATCTGAACATTCACAAGAAACACAAGCTACTAGCAATCTGGAAAAAGTATTAAAATTATTAGTTTCAACATGTTCAATAAAAAGAGAGTACCTCGAATAGTAGGAAGCTTTTTCAAACAATTCAATCGAAGTTAGAAGTTTCAATATATTAACTATTTTTAGTGAAGAATTGGTTAAAAGAGAAGACCTTAAATAAAATAAAACGTATACTAAAACTGGTAAAGCTACAGTTAAGCGGCCTAAAATAGTTTTATTTTTTCGCTCGTTGCGCTCTCGTGTGAAGACTTGTTCAAAGTAGTGACTTTTTAATATAAACATAAGAAATATTTATTGGCTTCAGTACATACATCGACTATCTTATAGCCTGCTACTACAAGGGAGTGCTGCTACATCGACTCTCTTATAGCCTGCTGCTACGAGGGAGTGCTGCTACATCGACTATCTTATAGCCTGTTGCTACAAGGAAGTGCTGCTACATCGACTAAGGGTTTGGCATGGGGCAGCATTTTTTTTTATTATTATTATTTCACTTAATATTTCTAATGTTTAAAAAGCATCCTCTGACGAGAGCGCAACAAGCGAAAAAATAAAATTATTTTAGGCCGCTTAACTGTAGCTTTACCCTAAAACTAGTTAATTTTTTATAATTTTTCTACCTGGAATATGAAACACTTTTAACTTTATTAATAGTATTTACCTTAAAGCAACATAATCTTTACTACCTTCTTGCTGCGGTATAAATCAATCCATTTCAGCATTTTTAAAAGACTATATGGTTGAACTGGAAACTTATTATTTAAACTTTTATGCTCTTCAACTAACCGACTATCGTATTTGCGGGTATTTGGCAAATGCCAAGCCTTAATTTGAAACTAAAAAATTCATTTTAGTTTTCAAACTTTATAACAAGCAAAACGCTTAAGGTAGTTGTCGGCAGTGCCGACAAGTAATTCTAAGATTAATTGCCGGCAGGATAATTAAAAATATAAATTTAAAAACTTTGGGCTTGTTAATGTTTAGTTAGCTCAATGGATATGATAGTTGCTGCAGCAAAAGACGTTGCGAGTTTAAATCTGCCTAATTAATTAATTTATTTCTTCAGAATTTATGTTTTATTTTAAATAGTACTAAATTTTCTAAGTATTACCCATTTTTTAAGTATTACCCATTGTTAGTGATAATTCATTTTTATTTATTATTATTTACCATTTATTAGATTTAAGTTTAATAGGTGCCTCAAAGTGTACATACATCAACTAATATAACCGTAGGCGACGCACAGTATGAGTTAGGAATAAGCGCAAAAAAGTCTAAATACAAAGACTGACTTAAATAGGGATTGGCTAAGCGAAGAGTACATACCACAGACTGACTTTGATAGGGTTAGACCTGTATAGAGCGTTCATAGATTGACAGATGGTTTTGGTTTGGGCAGGCAGTCTATAATTAAAAAAAAAGTCGTCGTTTTTTTATCACTAGCGTAAAAAAAGTTATAAAAGTAAATAAAATATATAAATGTTACTTTGCATAATTTAAATTGTGTTTCTAACGCCAAAACTAACAAACTAATCAAATCACTGTATTTATTACATTTAAATTGTTTCTTTACTCGCGCTGCCGGCGATTCATCTCAGAATTATTTGTCGGCACGGTCGGCAATTACCGCTAGACCTCGCAAAATCCTTTGACAAAAATTGCAAGCGAAGAAAGAATCTTCGGTATATAAGGTTGTAGGTTTTGAACGATTTATATATATTCTTTTAAACACCCAATAATTACATAAATTGTAGGTAAAAAAACAAATAAAGAAAATGCTATGTGTATTCTTGTACTGTTCTTGGAATATTTTCTTCCATCAAAGTTCTAAATATAAGTCTTTGTTCCTTTAAATTCCATAATTGGACAGATTGTTTTAAAATTGCGGTGATATTGGCATCTAACACTTCCTTAGGGCGTGCACTTTTAATTTTATTGCCCTCGATCATACATTGCAGCATATTAATACCAAATTGCTTGCATATTAGCCATATCTCACCAACAAATAAACTTTGGTTATTTATACACGGCA
This sequence comes from Hydra vulgaris, assembly GCF_038396675.1. Taxonomy (NCBI): domain Eukaryota; kingdom Metazoa; phylum Cnidaria; class Hydrozoa; order Anthoathecata; family Hydridae; genus Hydra; species Hydra vulgaris. The sequence continues at coordinate 2,057,850 of NC_088932.1, read as the reverse complement.
ACTGAGTCATTATAATGGAGTAACATATGGGGTCATTAAGTAGCCTGATAAATAAGTTTAATTTGTTATAAATAAGAATGTTCGATACAGAGTCTACTTTGAAAAAAGAATGGAGGTAATTTTTACTATGCTTAGAAATATTAAAAAATGATTTTAAGACAGATCGTCCAACTTTATCAATATTCTGTAGAAACTTATTGTTGCAACCACCCAGTTCTAGTCCGTATAATAGCGTTGGAATAGCTAGGGAATTAAATAAATAAATAATCGTAGCAGGCTGGCAGAAGCGAATTCCGTTTCTTATAAGTGCTTTTGCAACAGATAAAAATTGCGTTATCCTTTCATTTATATTCGTTTTTTGGAGTGTTGCCGTCATATTTTTGTTCTTATTATCCCAAAGGAAACCAAGATGTTTTAAATTGCTTTGAAACTTAATAGGAGCATCGTTAACATAAATCACGTTATTGATGATCGAGCTTACTCCAGATATTAAAAATTCCGTTTTTTCTGCATTTAGTTTGATAAAGTTTGATATTACATACTTTTGGACGATGTTAATAAGATTTTGAAGACCAGATATAGTTGAACTTTGCAAAATTATATCATCTGCATACGCAATGACACCAGTGTATACTCCGTTTATTGAAGTTCCTACTTTGGATTCTGAGACAATTTTCTCTAAAAGATTTTCAGTATAAATATTGTAAAGATGAGGCGAAAGTATGGACCCTTGTCGAACTCCCTGAGACAACCTAAACTCTTCTGATGTGCATCCAAGATATGATACATTAGCAGTACCTGACCGATATAACGATGAAATGGTATGAACTACCGATAGTGGGATTTTTTTCTGATAATATAGTTTCTCAAATAGTAAATCCCAGTTACAACTATCAAAAGCTTTGTTAGCATCTAAACTGCATATATATACAGGTGAATTGTTATGATTATAGTGTTTTATTGTTTCACTCAGAAGAAATTCTGCGTGAAGGGTAGAGCTATTTTTTTTAAACCCAAATTGATGTGAATGACTCTCTGTGATATCTGGACATATGTGTACAATAAGATATTCGAGAAGTTTCGTAAAAATAGGTAGAATGCTGATTCCTCTGTAGTTATTTGGATTTTCCAGTGATGTTTTATAAGACTTAACTAATGGAATAATTGTGGCTGTTGATAAACATTTGGGAACCTTTCCATTTGTTAACATGCTGTTGTAAAAAGAAGCGAGTAACATTAGAAGATTATTACTGCGAGAGTTTTTAAGATGTTCAGCACTTATTCCAAAACAATCGTAGGATTTGTTATTTTTAAGATTTAAAATACATTTTTCAATATCAGCTGTTGAAATAAACTTTGAATTAGGCTCTTTACTTATATGTGGAATTTGTTGAGGATTAAATTCTTTATTTGTACATTGCGGCGTATTAAGTATTTTTTGAAAGTGATGGCTAAATTCTTCAAAGATTTCATTTTTGTTTTGCAATTTATTAATTGTAAAGAGTCGAGTATTCTTTTTGTTTTTTATTTTGCGAATATTGTCCCAAAACTTTTGAGGATTAGTATTGCGTAGATATTCGATATTTTTAGTTTTTTCGTAGATTTTTTTGTTATGTGCTGCTTTAACAGCTTTACGGAAGTTTTTTCGGGAATAGATATATCTTTTGTAGACTACGCATTCTACTGACTTGTTATAATCGGATTTTTGCCATTGCTTATAGTGAAAGGATAGGTTATCTTTACATCTTTTAAGCTCTGATGTCCACCAAGATTTTGAATACTTACATGTCACTTGTTGTCCAAAACACTGTTTAACTGCCAAGAGAGCTGCATTTTTGATTTTGGAACATGTGATTTTAATTTCTGCTTCTATTTTTTCATCTATAAATGTGTAATTGCTAAAAGCTATAGATAGATTATGATTATAAAAATCAATAAACTTTTCATTCTTCCATGCATGTTTTGGAACTGAATCATACTTTTTCATTGTATTAAATATTTCGTTAGATAAGCTGCTACCTCTAAGGTTGATACTTGTGGATATCGGAAGGTGATCACTATTATTAAACGGTGAAGGGGGAATAACTTGACAATTTGTAAAACATAGTTCTGTATTTTTTGAAGATGCTATATGGTCAATGTAAGAAGAATTTAAAAGAGTTTTATGTTGATAGGTGTAGGTAGGACCAGCACCATTGACTATATCGACAAAAACCAACTCATTTGATTTAATAAAGTTTGTGAGATGTTTTGAAAGATTGTTTCGTGTTTTGTTGTTACGAAATTCTAAATCATATATTTTATAAGGAAATGACTGAAAATCTCCAGATATAATACATTCTGCTTCATCCTCATAGTTGTTCATGATTGAAGTAATTGTATGTAGTTGAGAAGAATATTTATCGTACGATTCATTATTGTTACGACAGCATGAAAGGTAAACCCCAATAAAAATTAAGTGACGCTTGTTTATTGTGCCTTTTATTGCAAGAATGTTTTCATCCTCATGTATTATATGAAAAGACGACATACCTTTTTTAATAAAGAATGCGTTTCCTCCATACGGTCTACCGTGTGTATTTTTTTCTGCCGCATGAAAGATAACATTATGTGTTAGTAATGCAACATTATCTAACAGAAAACTCTCGATGTTTAGCAGCCAGTGCTCCGAAATAAAAATAATATCGAAATACTTTAATAATTTAGAGATATAATACGAGTTCGATTTAAAACTTTGACAGTTAAACGCACAAAGTGTTAATATTGTATTAGTTAAATTTAATTCTTTTTCTCCCATTATGATTTATAATTTGATTGTTGCATGAATGATGTAGAGTGATTTAAGAATTGTGGCAATTGTTTTTCAATATTTTGATGTGTTTTTTTGATTGATAGTGTTTCACGGTGCATTCTAAACGGTTTGACAATAATGTTATTATCCCAAACATCGGGTTTAAGTACCATTCCTTTTTCGCTACTTTTAATTTTCACTTTGAAGGATCGGTTGTACATGTTTTCTCTGTTAAGCTTAATGTCTAATGGCGTAATACCAATTTCTTTATTCATGTAGTTTGAAAGATCTTCTTCAGATAAGGAATTACAAACACCGCCTACAAATATATAAGACTCTCGAATAATACGTTGCCCTGCAATCGAGTTTCTGTTGTTAACGACTTTATTACCAAAGACGGGTTTTATCCTCTGCTTATCTATTTGGCTATTTATGACTCTATTATTTTTTCCTATCACTTTGAAATCTTGATAGTCTGCTATAAATTCGTTTTCTTTTTGCGGTTCAGGCTTAAGCAATTTAACCACGGTTGCGTAGGAATCTCTACTTTTATTTCTACAATCAACTTTCAAACTAGAATCCTCTGCAATGGAGCATACAGGAACATCTTGCAGTGTATTTATTTGGTTTGCGGAATGATAATTTATTGAATTTGAAACAATAGATTTTAAAACTTCTTGTGGTTTACTGTTACTTGCGTTAACAGATTGTGACGCACATTGAATTTTCACAATTTCGCTATTTGTTTTTTGTAATGCGTCGTATTTTTCCTGTAATAAATGCAAATCTGCCATGATTTTTTTATTTTCCGATTGTAATGCCTTTAAGCGATCGATAATTTCTTTTAAGATCGATGTCATATTTATATCTGATGATTGATAAATTTGTGGACTAACTTGTTTGGAGTTAGAAAGCAATTTATTGAAGTCCTTATGGAGTTGATTTTCCGCTATAGTAATCGACATCAGATAAATATCATCAAGACACGTTATTATCTTATACCGCTTTCTAAGATTTTTTTTCACTGGGTCTTCTGCGTCTAGAATAATGTTTAGCAACGAGAACTGCTCCATGTCAAAACGCTCTAATATTTCTGTAAACAATTCGACTCTTAATTTAAAAACTTCAGCCTCTTTAAACTGCGAAAGCCCATTGATAATGACTTCCTTTGGATGGGAACAAATTTCCTCTACATTTATTATATAGTTCTCTACAATATTGTTACTCGACTGTATTGTTAAAAACAACTCACCAATTTGTCTTGGTGCCATATAACATAAAGTTTAAATACATCAAAAATAAAAACTTGTTTTTTGTATTTTTTTCTGAAATAAATCTCTTCTGAAAAAAAAAAAAAAAAAAACACGTCTGTTCGCCGCAAAGATGCGTAAACAAAAAATTTGGAGCAACTGTCAAACAAAAGTTTGTCAACTGTCAAACAAACTGTCAAACTGTCAAACTGTCAAACTGTCAAACTGTCAAACTGTCAAACTGTCAAACTGTCAAACTGTCAAACTGTCAAACAAACTGTCAAACTGTCAAACAACTGTCAAACAAACTGTCAAACAAAAATTTGGAGCAACTGTCAAACAAAAGATTTGGAGCAACTGTCGCAATTGTTCTAAACCTTCTACAGAACTGATTGGTTATAAAAAAAAATCTTATTTAAAACTTTTTTTTTTATCATATTAGTATATTTTTTTTCGGAAAGTTTGTAGCAAGTGTCGCAATAGTTCTTTTTATAAAGAGTGATTGGTTTAAACCGTTATTTAACCAATCATTTTTGATTTAAAGAACAATAACGACAAGTTTCACGACACTTGCTACAAAGTGATCGGAAAAGTTTGTAAAAATGTACAAATATGATTGGTTAATTGGTAAAATATTTTTTTATATAAACACACTTGTTATAATTGCATCAGTTGCTCCAAAACAAAGGAAATTTTGTTTAAATCACGAATAAGTAACCATAGAGATTAAATAAAATCGAGTTTACATTGAGTAATTCAAATGTTTGATTTATTATGAAATCTCGGATTCTAATATCTATTCAAGACTTTATTAAGGCAAGTAGTGCAAAAAAGATTCACTTATATTTAGCGGAGCAAAAAGACCGTCGCAAGCGCATCAGTGGCGACACCCTAGATCCGCCCCTGATGAAGTTTATTTCTTTAAAATTTTTCGAAAATTTCAGAGATTTTTGAGTAAAATTTCCCGGAAATTTTCAAAAAATTTTTATAGCAATAAACTTCATAGTTATTATATAGTTTTATAAAATTAGAAATTAGAAATGGAACAATAATCTCAAAAAAACACTTCCGTTTTTCATTTGGTTGGGAAAATTTTTCTTGCTTAATTATTATTGTCATTTTTATTATCATCATTATTGTTATTATCATTATTATTGTTATTATTGCTATTATTATTGTTGCTATTATTGCTATTATTATTATTATTAAAAAAAATATTAATTAAAACTGTTATTATTGCTCTTAATATTATTATTGTTTGTATTGTTGTGTGTCAGTTTTGCTTTTTCTGTTTTATTTTATTTTGTTTTGTATTATATTTAGGTTTCACTTAATTATTATAAATTTAGCGTAAGGGTCATTCCATACCAAATGAGGCAATATTTTAGAAGGTCTCTCATGAGCTATAAAGAAGGAAATCTTTGAATCCATTTTGTAGTTCTCGTAAAAAATTTAATTAAACATTTACTTTATAAAAGTTGACTTTTTAAGCAAAAAAATTTTTTTTTAGGGTTTTTAACAGCTATAAACTTTTGATTTTATGCTGATATTTAAAGATTTAAATTTTTAGGACTTTTTTTTTCCATAATGACAGGATAAAGTTGTAAGTTTTGTTATCAAATTTAAAACTTTTTTTCAAACTTTTTTTTATAAAAAGGTTTTCAAAAACTTGAACTTAAACACTACCAACTAGTATAAAACAAATCAAATTTAGTGTTGATCTTGGTGGATAAAAATTTTAAAAAGTTTGGTGTTGATCTTGGTGAATACAAATTAAAAAAAAATAAAGTTGATTAGAAATCTTCATTCAAAAATTATAAATCATTTAAGTGAGCTGGATCAAGGTTTAAAAAAAAATTAGGCCTTTTTTCCTCCTAAATTCAGATAAAGTATGAATAAAAAAGTCTGGTAAAGTATCAATAAAACCAAAATTAAAGTTCTTTGAATTTTAAAATACTGATATGTCAATCTGAAAAATAGTATTAAATATTTAAAATAAATTTATAATAATGCACTAATATAATATTTAAATAGTAAATGATTTAAAGAACTGTCCAGACTAAATCTAAGCTATCTAAGAATTTTTCTTTCAGAAGTAAATTAAATCCCATAGAATTTATTTGCAACCAGTTCAACAAAGTTTACTCGCTAAAGTTTGAGAACAAACATTATAGGTAGTCCTTTAAACAAGCAAAAAAAATATGATAAGTAAGTTTTAAGATTTAAACTAATACCTTTGAAAATAAATAAATTTTAAACAATGTTTTGTAATTGTTAAATTTTTTTATTGATTTTCTTAGAACTATTTGTCTTTTTGTTGCCAAAGGGTTTAGTTTAATTTCTGATAAAAAAATTCTCTTTTGTTGCAGAAAAACAAGGAAAGTAATTTATGTCGACAGCCTTATATTAAAAAAGATTTAAGTATTTGAGAGCGTTGTTTCAAAAAAAAAAGTGTGATCTATAGAAGTATGAGCTAAGAAGTTGCATCAATAGCAACAGCCATTGATTTTATGCAAAGCTCAATCACTCAATCACTTTGATTTACAAATTACAAAAATATTATATTGTTTTTCCTATAAAGTTAAGTAAAGTGTGTATTAAACATTTATTTTTTTAAATCATGTTTCATTTTATAACAAATAAGTTTATATTTAATGCAAATATTTATTCTGTTACAATTTTTGAGTTTTTAAAAAAGCAATAAATTTACGTATGAATTTTTTTTTCTCTAAGAATAATAAATAAATGGAACTCTCTTCCTAATCACATTGTATCAGCGTTATCTCTACAAACGTTTAAACTGCTTCTAGACAATCATCTAAAAAATGAATGGCTTCTCTACGACTAATCCACATTTTATTTTCTATTAGTTATAGAAACTCTGTAATTGTCAAGTATTATATAATTAGGTTGACAGACAGTTTATGCCTACACAATTTATTGTAAAACCTTAATTTAAAAAAAATAAATAAAAATAAAGAGTTTTTTTATTAATTTACCTGAAAGTATCTTTTAGGATTATAAATTAGTAGCCCCTTATTTGTTTACTTTTTGATATTCAGCATTCTTTGATTGGTATTTATAAGAAAGTTTTGAATAAAAATGATGCCATCTTTGGTAACAAACACTTTACATCAGGGATTAATTTAAAAAAATCCTGGTCCAGCTCATTTTGATGGCTAATGACTTGAGATCTCAATTTTTCTGAAATTTTTAATCATTTTAAGTAGATCAACATGCAATTTAATTTCTAGTTATTTTCTATAAATTTAATTTTTACCAGTGTTTAAGGTATATATCACAAAATAGTGATAAAAATATTTAGTTTGATAACAAAAATATTAACTTTAGCCTGCCATTATGAAAAAAAGTCAAAAATAAGATAATCAATGTTTTTTTTTTATAAAAGTGTCCATTACACACTTACTATTAAAAAAAAGTTGAACTCAATTTTTTCAAAAGTAATAAACTTCAAAAGTAATAATAAAAGCCATGAAAAAGTCCTTTTGCTTAAAGAGAAAGATTTACTAAAAATTGTTTTGAAATTTTTTTCAAGTACTGCATTAAATATTGACATGATATTTCAGGATTTGCTTTTCTTGCATATATATGCCAAGTCAATAAGTTTTAGCAGTTTCTGTCCTAGACCATTATTCCGTCTGGTCTGGAATAGCCCATAATAGAGTGCTATTTTTATTGGGTGGGTCATATCGTATATCTGATAATTTTCTAGGGTTTTACCTTAGCTAAAAACATTAACAGGAGTTTATCTGCAATTTTTAATATTTTTATACTAATATTTTTATGTTAGTTTTTATATTTTACTTAGAAAAATTTCTTTTGTTCAAGACACATAGTCAGTATTTTAAAAATTATTTTTAAATATATTTATAATAAAAGCATATCATTATACTAATTTTGAAATTATTTAAAAATAAAACATTGATTTTTTTTAGTCTTTATTTAGAAAAAATAGTATAAAACAAGGAGCAGCAACCCTGCATAAGTGTACTAGGGGCAGATCCATCTGGTAAAGGGAGCAAATTTTAGATTTGGTGGGCTTAGACCATCTAGTAAGAAGGATGGAGGGGGGCATATTAAGGGGTAAAAATTTGCATTTTCCTATTTCATTAAAATTTCATATCAGTTTTAAACACTTTATTTAAATAACTTCCTTCTTTTTCACACAACATGCTGTGTTAAATGTATAGAAGTACATAAAAAATTTTTTAAATTAATTTAAATTAATCTATTGCTCCCTTAACTCCTTCCCACTCTGGATTTGCCTCTCAAATGCACCCTGAAAAAAATACAGCAACCCTTTACAAATGTATCCTGTAATATTACAGCTACCCTATATATTTGTACCCTGTAGTAAAAGAGCAATCCTGTATAAATGTATGTAGTCACACTAAAATAAATTTAAATATTATTTTAAGGTCATTTTATTGTTCTATGTGGTTGGAAATAATGTAAGTGAAAGCAATTCAACTATAAGCAATGGGCAAAGTAATGGTAGGTTGATTAAATTTAGGTCAAGTAATATAAATTTTATTTTAAGTTTCACTCTGTAATTTTAGCTAAAATTACAAAGGGTGAAACTTTTTGTGCTGATGTAATTTTATGCTTTGATTATTTTCTTTGACTTTTTATTTTAACTTTGCTCTTATCCAACTTTCATAATTTCGGTTTAATAATAATAATATAAGTTTTATGAACAGTATAATAAATATTGTATATTAAATTTACACAGAATTACAATTTGATAGAATTTGTTGAATCAAGTGTAGTGGTTAAAAAAACTCTATTTTAATAAAATAAAATAAAAAGAAATATAGAATTAAACCAAGAATTATAGCAAATATATGACTCAAAGATATTCTTTTTTTTTTTTCTTTAATTTATTATGGTATTTTTTTTTTTTTTTAATGCATTCATACTTTTTGACTTTATAAGTTTATTATAAGTTAAGGTTTTTTTGTTATAGATTGTACGCAAGCTACATACGAAGGAAATGCTAATGGAGCTTGTTGTTATTTTCCATTTATTTACGGTGGGAAAGTTTATAATAACTGCACAATTGTGGACTGGGACTCATATTGGTGTTCAACAACTTCTAGTTTTGATAATGATGGAATGTGGGGTGTTTGTTTAGGTATGATGTCTCACTCATTCAGACATAAAAGTATATTATTTGTTGAAAATAAGTTTTCAACATTTCTTTTACTCTTAGTGCACTTAAAATAACGCCAAAGTAATGTCCCCCCCCCTCACCTGTTGCCAAAGTAATGGAAGCCATTAAGTAACTAAAATAAAATTTAAAACATTAAATAATTTTTTTAATACTAATGTATGTAATAGTGTAATATAATAATAGAGTCATAAACATTGAACATGGAACCTTTGCGCCATTTATTTTTTCCATAACCGGAGGAAAAAGTCTAGAATGTACAATATACCACTAAATTTAAACTGAGTAAATAACTGAAAAATCAGGAGAAATATATGATGAACTTACATAAAAAGTTAAGCTTTCCTTCATAATAAGAAACTCAGTTTTTCTTTGTTTACACAGTTGACACCACCATAAAATCTCTCTAGTTCTACAGACCATTGACTATATGAGTATTGACTGATATGAAACAGTCTACAAATTATGTAATCTTGATCCAATGTTTATTTATTAATATCTGTAATTTGATATTAAATTTAATTTGATATCTGTAAAATTTTCTATAGTTTATAATTTTTTTCTTTAAATTATAAATTTTTTTTACAGTTTTTGTGTATTAAATATTTAATATATTTAGTTATTTAAACATTATCTTGGGTGTTTGAAATATTTGATGAATTTATTTTTTAAAGTTTATAATATATTTAATACATTTAGAATTTTTAATATTTTCAATGTTGGTGCCAAAAATATTTTGTATATTAATTGGCTTTAAGAAAAATATTTATTAACTTAAATTAATTTGAAAAAAAAAAAAATTATTTTATATAATTTCTTTTAAAGGATCAGAGTGGAGTTGGTCAGAATGGGGCACATGGTCTAATTGCTCTGTAACTTGTGGATATGGTAATATGAGCAGAACTAGAGTATGCCTTGATATCAATTTTTGCGTTGGAAATACAATAGATATACTGAGTTGCTATGGCACCTGCACAGGTAGTGTTTTATAAACTTGTTTTATTTGAAATCATGTTGCAAAGTTTAAGTAAAGATGTAAGTTTCTTAGAAAAAGAATTTAGGCATAAAAAGAAAGCAACCAATCAAATCTAAGCAACCATAATCAACACATCAATTAA
>NC_088932.1:1980000-2042500 GCF_038396675.1 Hydra vulgaris | reverse complement strand
CTAATTATGATAAAGACAAGATGTGGGGTTTATGTATTGGTAATTCGTGTTAAATTTATGTATAATTTGTTTATTTGTTTATGTATTATAACTTAAGTAGTGTAAAATGTGTACTTTTTAAATATCTATTTTTAGTTTTTCAACTCTGAATTTTTTTAACTTTATCAAGATAATTTTTATTTTTAAACATTTGTCTGGGTGATATATAACTATTCAAGTATAACTATTTACTACTTTCACACTTTAATTCTTCTACTTGTTTACCTTTAATCTTCTAACCTATTTGGCCATGATGCCTTTGTATTTTAATAATAATATTATAATGATATTATATTTTAATATTTTCCTAATTAAAATCTAATTAATATTTTCCTAAAAAAATTAAAATTAAGAGAAATTTATAATTGTTAGTTGTAGAACAGTTATCATAAATATACTTTTTTTTGTCATAAATTTCTTCTAATAAAATTAAATTGGATTTGTTTTTCTGCCTTTGACTTGCTTAACTAAAACATTTAATCAAATTAATTCATTAAAAAACAAACAAAACAGAGTTCATTTCTTTATTCAGCCATACCAGGTAAGTTGCACAAGGATTCTTCTAATGAGTTTGCTAAAATTGTCTATAACTATTTTGCGTTTTTACAAAAGTTTGATTTAGGCTGGGCTGATTGGAGTGCTTGGTCTAGTTGTGGTGTATCTTGTGGTAACGGAACTATGAGTAGAACAAGAGTATGTCTTGGTGCAGTCAATTTATGTGTTGGAAACAACAGTGAAATAACAAATTGTTACCTAAATAAAACTTGTCCAGGTAAGTTTTTTAAGTATACAACAAAATACTTGGCTTTTTAAGTTCATTCTTGATGTTAAAATGTGCTCTGATGCCATGTAAGATAACAGTGTCATTCGATTTCTATTAATCAGCACTTACTATTAATACAAATTAATCATAATTTATTTTAAATAAAAGCAGAGTTATTTTTTTTTTAAAGCAAAGCCCTGCTATGTTGTATGAAGACATGTTTTATAATTATTATGCTGAATTTTTTTTGTTTGCATATTTCTCTTTTACTATTTTTACAAGGGCTTCAGTCAAGTTGGGGAAGTTGGAGTGCTTGGTCTAGTTGTGGTGTATCTTGTGGTAATGGAACTATGAATAGAACAAGAGTATGTCTTGGTGCAGTCAATTCATGTTTTGGAAACAGCAGTGAAATAGCAAGTTGTTACCTAAATAAAACTTGTCCAGGTAAGTTTTTTAAGTATGCAATAAAAACTTGGCTTTTTAAACTCATGCTTGATGTTAAAATTTGCTCTGATGCTATGTAAGATAACAGTGTCATTTGATCTCTAATAATTAGCACTTACTATAAATGAAAATTAACCATAATTTGTTTTAAATGAAAGCAGAGTTATTTTTTGAAAGCAAAACCTTGCTATGTTGTATGAAGACATGTTTTATAATTATTATGCTGATTTTTTTTTGTTTGCATATTTCTCTTTTACTATTTTTACAAGGGCTTCAGTCAAGTTGGGGAAGTTGGAGTGCTTGGTCTAATTGTGGTGTATCTTGTGGTAATGGAACTATGAATAGAACAAGAGTATGTCCTAGTGCAGTCAATTCATGTTTTGGAAACAGCAGTGAAATAGCAAGTTGTTACCTAAATGTAACTTGTCCAGGTAAGTTTTTTAAGTATACAATAAAAACTTGGCTTTTTAAACTCATGCTTGATGTTAAAATTTGCTCTGATGCTATGTAAGATTACAGTGTCATTTGATCTCTAATAATCAGCACTTACTATAAATGAAAATTAACCATAATTTATTTTAAATGAAAGCAGAGTTATTTTTTAGAAAGCAAAGCCCTACTATGTTGTATGAAGACATGTTTTATAATTATTATGCTGATTTTTTTTTGTTTGCATATTTCTCTTTTACTATTTTTACAAGGGCTTCAGTCAAGTTGGGGAAGTTGGAGTGCTTGGTCTAGTTGTGGTGTATCTTGTGGTAATGGAACTATGAATAGAACAAGAGTATGTCCTGGTGCAGTCAATTCATGTATTGGAAACAGCAGTGAAATAGCAAGTTGTTACCTAAATGTAACTTGTCCAGGTAAGTTTTTTAAGTATACAATAAAAAACTTGGCTTTTTAAACTCATGCTTGATGTTAAAATTTGCTCTGATGCTATGTAAGATAACAGTGTCATTTGATCTCTAATAATCAGCACTTACTATTAATGAAAATTAACCATAATTTATTTTAAATGAAAGCAGAGTTATTTTTTGAAAGCAAAACCTTGCTATGTTGTATGAAGACATGTTTTATAATTATTATGCTGATTTTTTTTTGTTTGCATATTTCTCTTTTACTATTTTTACAAGGGCTTCAGTCAAGTTGGGGAAGTTGGAGTGCTTGGTCTAGTTGTGGTGTATCTTGTGGTAATGGAACTATGAATAGAACAAGAGTATGTCCTGGTGCAGTCAATTCATGTATTGGAAACAGCAGTGAAATAGCAAGTTGTTACCTAAATGTAACATGTCCAGGTAAGTTTTTTAAGTATACAATAAAAAACTTGGCTTTTTAAACTCATGCTTGATGTTAAAATTTGCTCTTATGCTATGTAAGATAACAGTGTCATTTGATCTCTAATAATCAGCACTTACTATTAATGAAAATTAACCATAATTTATTTTAAATGAAAGCAGAGTTATTTTTTAGAAAGCAAAGCCCTACTATGTTGTATGAAGACATGTTTTATAATTATTATGCTGAATATTTTTTTGTTTGCATATTTCTCTTTTACATTTTTTACAAGGGCTTCAGTCAAGTTGGGAAAGTTGGAGTGCCTGGTCTAATTGTGGTGTATCTTGTGGTAATGGAACTATGAATAGAACAAGAGTATGTCCTGGTGCAGTCAATTCATGTGTTGGAAACAGCAGTGAAATAGCAAGTTGTTACCTAAATATAACTTGTCCACGTAAGTTTTTTAACCATGCAATAAAAAACTTGGCTTTTTAAACTCATTCTTGATTTTAAAATGTGCTCTAAATACTATGTATGGTGATTGTGTCATTTGATCTCTATTAAACAGCACTTACTAATAATGAAAATTAACCATAATTTATTTTAAATGAAAGCAGAGTTAATTTTTTGGAAGTCCTGCTATGCATGTTGTATGAAGACATGTTTTATAATTATTACGCTGAGTTTTTTTTGTTTGCATATTTTTCTTTTACATTTTTTACAAGGGCTTCAGTCAAGTTGGGAAAGTTGGAGTGCCTGGTCTAATTGTGGTGTATCTTGTGGTAATGGAACTATGAATAGAACAAGAGTATGTCCTGGTGCTGTCAATTCATGTGTTGGAAACAGCAGTGAAATAGCAAATTGTTACCTAAATATAACATGTCCAGGTAAGTTATTTAAGTGCGCAATAAGAAACTTGTATTTTTGAATTTATTCCTGTGTTAAAATGTGTTCTAGATGTGCTCGATAAAAAAACTGCTTAATTAAGAATATTTGGAGCATTTAGGAACAGTCACAGTAAACTTATAAGACTTAATTAAATAACAAATAACATGATAATGAACTTTAGTAGATGGCACAAGAGATTCTAGCTCTTTAGAGCAGCGCAAATCATAGTATTTATAAAAAAGAAAAAGAGAAGCAACATGATGATGTGAAAGCGATTGGCTACAAAACTATGTTTACAAAGTATTTTTGCACCTTGTCTAAAAGAGAAAGAACGTCATTCAAAGATTTATCAACAGTATTCCATATTATTAGAGATTTAGATTATTATTTATTTATTTATGGAAATATATAATAGTATACTTATGCAGTATATAATATTTATAAAGGCGTGGCGAGCGTGATAAAGATATGCAACCTTAGCAAATGCTAATTTTGCAATTGACTTGATATATGGTTTTCCAAACTAAAATAGAAGAGTCAATTCTAGAAGACAAAGAATAGATGACTCATCGAATATGTTACTGTTCATTAATTTAAGATGATCAAGATTGTTGCGATAATAATTAATTGCTGAAAAAATTGAGTTTTATCTGAGCTAAAGTTCACCAGCCACTGAGAGCCCCATGTCATAGCAGAGGTGAGATCCTTTTCAAGCTCAATTGCCTTTTCTAAGCAATCAGTGAGCTTCTTATCAAGACAAGAATAAATCGTAGTATCATCAGCAAACAATGCCACTTTAGATTTTGAATTTGGTGATGACAATGGTTTTTTATGTTTTATAGATTTTGGTACATTAGACATTTTCGGATTTGTTAAAGAATTTGACTCAAAGCTCAGGTTAATTATATGTTACACAGGTTACTTAGCACACTATTTATTAGCCAAAGCAATTGTATCAGAAGATGTTTTGGGAGATCGGTAATGTAAGTTAACAAAGGATAGGACCAAGAATAGAAGCTCGAGGAACCCCTGAAGTTACAGGAAATGAAGAAGAGTGCTGTCCATCAAGGACAAAATTTAAATTACCATTGGTAAGGAAGAATATAATAATCTTAAAGATTTTACTTGATACACCGTAAGAAGAGAGTTTATGGATAAGACAGGCATGCCAAGCTTTATCAAAGGCTTTAGAAATGTCAAGATAGACCTAAATCTCCACATCTATCTAATGCACAATAAAACCTATTGATTATTACCATTAACAAATCAGCAGTAGAACGACATGATCAAAATCCATATTCATAATTAAAAAATTATTAGATTCAAGATTTTCATGATGATTAAGTGTTTATTAATTAAAAATTAAAAATGTTGTTTTTAATTTACAAACAAAAGATTGTTGTGGTAGTAAGAAAACTAGTGAGACAGTAATTAGACGAGTCAGATTGCTTTCTAGAATTTTTGAAAATAAGGATAACAAATGTTGCTTTCCGGCAGGCTAGAAAACAAGACCCTGATAAGCATTTGTTAAATAGTTTTGAAAGTATAGACAACAGCTGTGTAGAACACTTCTGCAAGACTATATCAGGTATGTAGTTCAGACCACAAGCTGTAGAAAAGTTTAAATAGGAAATAAGTTTAGATACAAAAGCTGGAGTGATATGAATGTCAAGCAATGGATCAACCTGTTTGTTGGCTATATCAGGTAGAATGTGATCAAGAGATAAGATTGATGAAAAGTTCTTAGCACGCAATTCAGCTTTGTTTTTAGGTGAGGTAACAAAGTTTGAACTATGCAAGAGAGGTGGAATAACAGATTTGCCCTTATTATAGACACTGTTAAAAATTCTCCAGAAATCTCAGGAGCCTAATTTTTGAGATGAAATATGACATTTTGTGACCTGAGAGTAGCATGCTTTGGCGTTAGACAAAACATTTTTACAATGGTTTCTAGCAGTAGCAAACAGATGTTTGTTTTCTGGAGAATTGTTTTGGTGATAGATATGGAAGTAATGGTTACAATTGGAAATTACAGCAACACAATGAGAGGAAGACTACAAAGAAGAGTGAGGCTTGAGTTGGAATCCTCAAGAGGGAAAAAGAGATTCCATGCCATCCTGAATTCAAGAAATAACCTAAGAAGCACATTTATCAGCAAGAAGATAAAAACTTCTTCCCAAGGGCCATTACAAAGAAAATAATGAAAAGAGTCCCAGTCAGTTACAAGTTAGTTGTAAGAGGTACAATTATAAGGGGATTCTGATGATGAAGAAAAATGAGATAACAGTTTTAAGGAGATCAAACCGTGATCAGAAGAACCTAAGGTTGAACGTATAGAAACTGAGCACTGACTAGAATCAGAAACAAGACATAAGTTGAGTTTAGAAGATTAATGATTCAGGTTGTATGGGAAACGTTTTGGAAAGGTGACTATTTGTGTTAGACATTGAAAAGGTAAAAGTTGTTGATCTTAACACCTGCAGAGTAACTGACACTAGAGCCAAGCTGTTCACTGTGATAGGCGTTAAAGTCGCCAACAATAGCGATATTGGCTGAAGGATAAAAAAAAAGGCTGAATTCTTATGGATATAAATACCCAGTCCAAGCATGTTGCTATTGGAGTTTTTATGAATTAAAGGAAGATAGCTACTAGAGTACTAAGTACTAGAGTACTATCAGTACTAAGAGCACACGATGAGACTGCTGAACTCAAATTAGTCTCAAAAAGCGCAAGTAGGTCTAGTGAACTTTGCAAGAGATAAGACTCAACAGAAGAGCAGTTACTTGAAAGACCACAAATATTAGTGAATAATTGATTTAAAGTACCTGGTGATGATAATTGTTTTTTTGTGTTTTATTGTTTTTGATGTGTCATTTTTTAAGTTGATTAAAGAACCTGACTCAAAGCTCGGATAATACTCAGTAAACTATCTAACAGTCCAGTAATTTGCCTCATTACTATTAATAAATCCTAAAATGTTACAAAGGGCTCCAAATATGGCCTTGACAATGCACACTAAAAGTACGAATAGGAAACCATCCATGTGTAACATGACTATTATTACTCTGATACTTTACAGCTTTTGATGGAGTCAGTCTCTCTGAGAGCTACCACAGAGTTTAGGAATCCTGAGAACCAGTCAGCCTCAGAACTATAAAATTTAGCTTTAAAGAAATGCACTTTTGTTGAATTCTCCAAATTGTGCATTTAAACCTGACAGTTTATTTCCTGATTAACTTTTTTTATTGAGACTCCAAAATCTCCATTGTTATATTACTGAACTTTTTTAACGAAATTTATGGGAGCTTATTTGAAAGTTTTTTTAAGTTTTTAAGTACACTTATTCAAACAGAGCCATCATTATGTTCAATTTTTTTAGTAATTTGTCTTAATGTTGAAAATTTTGCAATATAAAGGACACAATTTCAGGCAGGCTTCAAGTATTGTAAATACATTTAAAAAAGAAACCATGCTGCTCTTTTTTTTTTTTTTTTCTATCATTGCAAAATTTATTAATCAAATAATATATTTTACAGATAAATAGAAATTTACTTTCTGATTTTCCTATTACATAAGTATTGAGAAAAAACATTTAATATAGCAAAAAAATTTTAGAAAAATAAAAGACATGAAAAGGAATAAACGTAAGAAAATTTTTTTTACAAAGTTTCTCATAGTTCTAAAGTAAATAGCAAATTAGTTATGTAAAAATTGTGAATAAGTTGCATATAAAAACATTTAATTGTTGTTATAAAACTATAAATCTGTTGTTATAAAATGTTTTTTTCCTCGACTTGTATCAAATTCTGTAGCTAAAAATAACCACCCTAAAAAGAAATGAAAAAGTTGTATAAAAGTTTTATGAAGTATTTTTTTAACTTTTTTTTTTTTAAGTATTTTTTTAACTTTTTTTTTTATTTTTTCTAGTTTATTTAATTAAAACTTGATATTTCCTTACAATTTCCTTTTTTTAGTATTGTTTTAATTTTCTAAGTAGATAAGTTTAGCTTTTTGCCATGAATTATTGATGACAGAAGAATTATTGATGAAAGATTGACATGAATACACTTTTTTTTGTTGCCAGGGTTAGTGTGTCTAAAAGAATTACTTTAAATGTGGACAATCAAAACGTGCAACCACATGCCTTTCCCAGGAAGGCTTGCATTATAAAAACATCATATCAGCCTAAAAGTTGAAGCTGGAGTCTCTAGCCTTTACTCAACCAAGAGCCTTAAGACAGGTTGTGTGTTAAATCAGAGTTGGTTTCTTCTAGCCTTTGTCTAAAAAAGCGTATCTTTTACAAGGCAGCAGGTTACGAAGCAGGTTGTACTGGTTTACATGTTAAAAGTAGCAGGACAACCTAATATGACCTTGAATGTATTTTGTAAGAGGACATGTTTTATGATAAATACTCTAAATATTTTTTTTTAATTTTTTTTAATTTTTGGATTTTTACAAGGGCTTCAGTCAAGTTGGGATAGTTGAAGTGCCTGGTCTATTTGTGGTATATCTTGTGGTAATGGAACTATGAATAGAACACGAGTATGTTTTGGTGAAGTCAATTCATGTATTGGAAACAGCAGTGAAATAGCAAGTTACCTGGACAAGTATCTAAATATAACTTGTCCAGGTAAGTTGTTTAAGAATATAATAAAAAACTTGTTTTTTTAAACTTATTCTTGATGTTAAAATATGCTCTAAATGCTATGTAAAATAACAGAATAGCAAGTTGCTACGATAATCCAACTTGTTGAAATAATCTAAAAACTTAGTTGAAGTTTGAAATTTATCTAAGGTTCAATAAAGTTAAATAAAGTTATCATTTATTAATATATACAATTAATATAGAATACACATTATTTTGTTTGTTACATATTTCTAATTTTGAATGTCTCATAAGTTATAAATTGTGAATTGTAAATAATTATGATCATAACCATAAATCAACTGTAACTAATACAATCATAATCAATAAACTTTTTAAAAAGATTCCAAAACTCATATTGTTTAAAGACAATTCAATGTTAGTCTGGCAAAAAAAAAATTTTAATTTTCCTTTTTTCATTTTTACTAGGATTTGAGTCTAGTTGGGGAAACTGGATTGTATGGTCTAATTGTGATGCATCTTGTGGTAATGGAACTATGAATAGAACAAGAGTATGTCCTGGTGCAGTCAATTCATGTGTTGGAAACAGCAGTGAAATAGCAAGTTGTTACCTAAATGTAACTTGTCCAGGTAAGTTTTTTAAGTATACAATAAAAAACTTGGCTTTTTAAACTCATGCTTGATGTTAAAATTTGCTCTGATGCTATGTAAGATAACAGTGTCATTTGATTTCTAATAATCAGCACTTACTATTAATGAAAATTAACCATAATTTATTTTAAATGAAAGCAGAGTTATTTTTTAGAAAGCAAAGCCCTACTATGTTGTATGAAGACATGTTTTATAATTATTATACTAAATTTTTTTTGTTTGCATATTTCTTTTTTACATTTTTTACAAGGGCTTCAGTCAAGTTGGGGAAGTTGGAGTGCTTGGTCTAGTTGCGGTGTATCTTGTGGTAATGGAACTATGAATAGAACAAGAGTATGTCCTGGTGCAGTCAATTCATGTATTGGAAACAGCAGTGAAATAGCAAGTTGTTACCTAAATGTAACTTGTCCAGGTAAGTTTTTTAATTATACAATAAGTTTGATTTTATTTAGAAAATTTATTAAGTTTGATATTACACATAAGTTTTATAAATATATTTGTTATTATTTTTTATGTACGAAAGATTTTATTAGCTAATGAAACAATTTATAAAACAGAATACACATAGTTAAGTTTGTGACATCATTTTTTTATTTTAATTTAAATGTTTCAGGTTGTATATTTTTTTATTTTAAAAAAATTTATAATTAATTTAAATAATTTCTTGTTTTAGTTCAATGCAAGATATTTTCTCAAATCAAAAGTTATTTTATTGTTCCTGAAAATGTATATAAAAATACAATGTTTGATATTGTTTTCATTCTTCAGAATCTTGATGTTTACTGCTTTAGTTCTTCAGTTTTCAAAATTGATGCATCAACTTTGTCTTGGGAGCTTGAGTTAGATTTTGGCGATGAAATATCAAATTTGGGGGACAAAAAAAGTTTCATAAACAGTTCATTTTATACATTTAATCATAGGTTTGAATATTTTTAATTTGTTTTTCTTTTGACATCTATGATTGTTGAAACCGATTCTTATTATTTCTTAACTTAAGTTATCTATTACCAATATAATCTACCCTTAAGTTTAAATCAGGGTTACCCCTACCCACAAGCTTGAATATAGTACCCACAAGCAATAAACTAATACAAATAACTTGATCATAAACAATATTGTACTATCTTAATATTTTATTCTGGCCAACTATTTTATTTTGTCTACGATATCATGAGTGTTTTACTGTTTTTACTGTTTTTTACCTTATAATAAAATAATATATATGTGTGATAAATAATATAATATTTTACCATTGCTATGAGTCTGGTTTTTCCATTACCATGAGTTACCATTATCAATTTACCATGAGTTACCATGATCATGAGTCTTAATACTTCATTAAATGAGTAATAATCATAATCTTATTAAATGAGTCAGCAAAAATATTTCCATGCAAACATTTGATATTGTTTCTTATCTATTTTGTGGTCTAGAATCTAAAAATCTAGTCATTTTTCTGCATCATGTACCACCATGTAATGTGATAACTGAACTCAAGATAAAAATAATGATAAAAAAATTGTTATTATAATTGTTAATATAATTGTAATATTACTATTGTAATCCGACACCATTATTAATGCTTTTATCATTATTCAGGCTAGTTGTTTCTTACATATTCAGGTTTCCTTTAATATCAAAATTTTAATGGAGATGTTAGGCTAAATTTTATGGCATAGCTAAATATAGACAACCTTGAGATGGCTGCCTGTATTTTCATTGGTGATTTTCTGATATTACTTCGTTTTTCCCTTAAAATTATTTATAGAAAGAAAATGGGTATTGCTTCAGAGATAATGTTAAATGCTAAAATTTTAAAATTTTAAAAAATGTCCTTTTGACAGCTCTCTCTTGACTACTTAGATTAGAAAAATCTAAGAATGAGTCTAAAATCAAAAAAAAGCTGTTGATTTCGCAAAAAATGGCCAGCTAAATCAATTCCAAATAGTTGGACCATAACTATTTAATATATATATATATATATATATATATATATATATATATATATATATATATATATATATATATATATATATATATATATATATATATATATATATAAATATATATATATATATGCATATATATGTATATATATGCATATATGTATATATATATATATATACATATATCATATACTAGGGTGGTTTTTTTTATATGGAAAAAATTTTTTTTTTAATTTTAAATCGCACAACCTCATATTTGGTGAGGTCTGATATAAAAAGTATATAGTTAAAATTTTTTTACAAACTAAAAATGGGAAGTGGTCCCCCAAATCCTATTTCAGAACCCTAAATTGATCAAAATTTGTCTAATACCTTAATCTTGTAATTCTATTTTTATTTCATACAAAATATTGTGCTATAAATTGATCTAATAAAAAATAGTATAAAGTATTAGAATGTTACAACATAGATAGTTCACAGAAGACTGGAAAGTATAACCAAATTTAGATTTACCCCCACAACATTATTTACCAAAAATTGCTTCTAAATGCATATTTTGATTTTATTTTTGAAAAATGTAGGGAAAATAGGGGGAGGGGTATATCATATAATTGTATTTATTAAATTTCTATTATATTCTTTCTATTATAGTAAAAAAGTATAAAAATATTACTTAAGAAGATGGCTGCTTCAGAGAAAGCAACACGCTCAACTACAAATGTTTAACTAGTTGGATATATTATCTCAACAATAGATGGGTTGAGTCAGTCGCCAACAAGTGGTGTTGCCCTATGTAGAGTTTTTTATGAAATGATAATCAAAAAGTCAACTCTTTCAATATACTGCAACACAGTTGCAGATGAAGTTATGATTTTCTGGTTTAAAACTAATATTCCAACTAAAGCAAAGCCTCATGTAGTTGCAAAACTAAAAAGTATTCACAAGCAACATGACCAAGTGTCTAAGCACAAAAGTAGAAAATCACTACTCAACATAGCTATCAAGAAAAATTCACTGCCAAGATGAATACACTTTTTGATATTGCCCATGGTGAATGAGATTGTCTCATCAAGATAAATGAAGATAAACAATTTCTGATAGACCAGAGAGGTCCCCAAAAGATGTTAATGACATCAGAAGACTTAATGTATAAGAAAGCAGTCGTAAATTACAGAAAACGCAAGCTTGAAAAAAAAAGGCGCTTCGAACAACATAAAGAAAGTAAAATTATATCTACAGATACATTAATGGATTGCAATTCAGATTGCTCATTGGATGAAAATTCTGACTGCGATATGTCAATTCAAACACAAAAAGCTTTTAATTGTCCAAATAATTCAAAACATTCTACAATGGGCACTAATCATCTCTCGATTACAATATCCAAATGTTGTATTCTTGACAATCAACTATTTCATGCAGCATTAGACCAACAAAAATAACACCACAACAAGCAATAATGGTTGGCACACCTAGCTGCAATCGGTATTGATGTAAATAAACTAACTTTTCACATTCCACTCTAATGGAAGCTCAAACTACATCCTGTGAATCTCTTGCAATAGCAGTAAGAAAAAATTTTCAACCCTTGGTTCCACTAGTTGCTCATTTTAATGGTAAAATATTGTAGAATGTTGTTAGAACCAGATGTGAATGTCTGCCAATTGTTGTATCTGGCTTGGATATTGAGAAATTATTAGGGATTCCTGAGATAACTGCTGGTACTGGGGCTCTAATGGGACAAAAGGTAGTTGAGTTCATTCATGAATGGCCTGGCGTTGAGGAGCATCTTGCAGGTCTTTGCTTTGAACCAACTGCAAGTAATACAAGAAGTCATAATGAGGCAATAACGGTCATACAGAAGTCAATGAATCGAAGAGTTTTGTTTTTAGCCTGTCGACATAATATTCTTGAAATCTGTGCAAATGCAGTGTTTGATGCGTTTTTTGTTTCAAAAAGACCAAACATTAAACTTTTTGGTAGTGGGGGCTCTAAGCATAAAAATAGTTCAAATTGTGATACCAGCATAAAACTTGGCAAAATTGTTGTTAACAACTATACAAATTGATATAGAAAAGGACCCCACTTGTCAATGTTTTAGGTTTTGAGTTATTGAGTCTTCTATTTTCAGTGAAATGGGCTTAAAGAATTTCATTTTATAAAGAGGGGGCATTAAGCATAAATAATTCAAATTGTGATACCAGCTTGAAAATTTCAGGAAATTGTCTAAAAACAAAAAGAACTCAAAAAAAAAGAGACCTTGTTCTAAAAATATTTTTTTGGTCCTGGGCGACCCTAAAGTTCGAACCTCTTTATTTTATATAGTGAGGGCCAATAAGTTCAAATAGTTCAAATTGTTATACCGGTTTAAAACTTTCAGGAAATTCTCTATGATTTAAAAAATTCAAAAAAAAAAAAAGACTGTTTTAAAAATATTTGTTTGGACCTGGGGCGACTCCCAAGTCAAAACCTCTTTATTTTATATAGCGGGGGCAATAAGTTTAAATAGTTCAAATTGTGATACACGGTTAAAACTTTTTGGCATTTGTTTAAGAATTAAAAGGATTCAAAAAAAAAAAAAGAGATACCGTTCTAAGGACATTTCTTTGATCCTAGGAGGACCCCCGAATTGATTATAAAAAAATATATAATCTTTTATTATTTATTTAAAGAATTTAAAGAAGAATTAACTTCAAGTAAACAAATATATCATATTATATAGAAGAATGAGGCTAAAGATATAAAGCGAAATTAAAAGGGTGGATAACAAATTTATTCTATGGATGAATGCTTATTGGATTTGAACAACACTAGTTTTTTGAGGTTAACTCTAATTCTTTTAAACACTGACCAGAACACTCGCATAACTCTGTGCAGCTTAATCCTGAACGTTTGCATTTGCATTTGTGTTGTGTTCCGCAACTTTTTTTGCTTCTACATTTTATCAACTTAACGCATGATTTTGATGCCTCGGGTAGAGTCATCCATAAAGATGTCATTGCGTTATTTATTTTCTTCCAACCCCATTTACCATTTTACGTCCGGTAAAATCTGTTGTGGTACCAAGGATTGTCCCCATATTATACTAAATAAATATTTAAACATAAAAGTTTTGAATTGGAATTTATTTTTTAAGTCCATTCAACTACTAAAAAAAAACCTTCCTTGAAACACAGCTCTTTTCATATACTGAAAAAGTGCATCTTTTGTTGGTGGTAACCCCTCGCTCTGCCGTGACTTTTTAGTGAAAAACATTCTTCGGCATATGGCGAGGTCATTAGTGGAACTGATCTTATCATAAAATAAAATAACGTAGTGCTCAAACTGCAGAAATACATCAGTTGAAATAACTCTAGTATTTGGAGATGACAAGCTAAATAATAAAATAAAGAGTAGTCTACAAAACACATTTTTAAAATTTAATCAGCTTGCAAATCTAAAATTATTGCCTTTTTATAACTAAATAAACATAAGTCACCTGCAAAATGTTCTTATAATTTCTTCATCTCCATTGTTTCAGAGGTTCCAAGCTAGTTTTTTACCCCGCCCGGCAAAGGAAGACACGATATCACAGCCAGTGAATTTAAACCACAATGAAACAGCTTAGGCTTTTCACCTAACTTTTGAGCATAATAATGTACGAGAAGCCAACGTTTCAGTTTTCTAACTCCAAACTCTATCCAAAGTTGCTTGATACCCGTTAATTGTTTAAAAACGGAGATTGAGATTGCAACAATATTTATGTCAACTGTCTGAATATAAACAACTTGGTGCCCACTGTCAACAGCATTTTTAACGTGTAGCAAAATCCGAGTTTCAGCTACCTCCTAGTTACAAGGTGAAATAGATTTTTTGTTAAAAGATTTGGAATTAGATAAAACAGTTTCATCAAACGTTGTTACTAAAAGTAGGTCAAATGTCGGTACTTGTACAAAGTTTGTTGCAACTCATTTTTAATTTCATCCAATCGTAAAAACTGTGACCAATTTTTCCAAATAGGAGTTGAAACAGAAACACACACTCTAACTCCATTACCACGACTATCCCTGGTCTGGGTTTTTAAACTACATTCAAAATAACGGTCAAACACAATTAAATCCTTTGTATTTCTTTATGTTTTGCTGATGAGATATTGATTATTTTGTCTCGAAATTCAATTTCTAAATACTCCTTGAATGTCTTCGAATTTACCGGATGAAATATATTGCTCCTCCATCTAAGGCTTTTGAATTGATACCTTCAGGAGTAGTCAAAGAAGGTGCCGAATATTCTTCAAGGCATTTAAGATAATCCGATTTTTTAATTTTTCCAGAGTTTACCGTATTCAGATATTACTGGTGGATAAGCATGATTTTCATGTCAAAAAAATCATATAAATTTCCATCTCTATGTTGAGATGCAACATAAAGTGATGCAAACATTTTACATTTTTCTTTGAGCATTACTGTTTTTAACTTTCCTTTTTGAGTAGCAAGATTTTTTTTTTCTCTAAACAAGCATAAGTTATTTTTGGGGATTGTCTTATATATTGAATCCCTTCCAATTGTTAAACGATTCTGAATATAACATCTGGATGACTCAATACCCATTTGCTTAGCTTTTCTTATGGATGCTCTAGCTTCTGCATAAAGTAATATCTTTGTTGATAAATTTATGACAATGTCTTCTTCTACTAAAAAGGGATTTCCGAAATCTTTTATAACTTCAATAAACTCTAATACATGTTCAGTATAATTTTTTTCAAAGGCAAGTGTATCTTCGTGATGATTTTTCTCATCGTCATCTTTTTCTTCTCCAAATCTTTCTAGAAAATCAGAAAATAAAACAGAATTATGTTTTATTTTCTGGTTATCTTTTACTGTCTTTGAATGAAAAGCTGCCGAAGATATTTTCGCTGTTTCTTCCCCTTCTGATTTTTTCTGTAAAACTTTAAATACAGCTGTTAACCATTCTCTTGATTCACTTAAAGCGTCAAAGTTTTTGAACTGGTTGAAGTTGATTGTTTGTAATTGATATTTTACAGATTGGTCTTTAGTAGGCTCTATTGTAGTGTAATACTCCAAAATATTTTTAGTAACTTTTCCCGAAAAATCATAATCAAACTTCTTTACAACTAATTCTAGTTCATCATGTTGAAATATGGATACTGATGTTCAATGAAAAGATTTGATAGCTGTACTAGAAGATAGGTTGTGATCAATGTTATTGATTGCTGCAGTTATAAGAACATTTTCGATAAGTGAAGGAGGACACACAATGTAATTATCATTGTAGAGTTTACATAGTTGATTGGTAAGTGCGGTTTTAATGGCATCAACTCTTGTTTGAGGTACACTAACTTAAAACTTTGCTAAATTGTTAACAATGCCTTTCTTTCTCATTTTGGAATGTATATTTAAACAAATATATAATGGAAAAGGTGGAATTCTATCTTCTTTATGACGTTTATATTTTCCTTCTTGTTTGGTTGGAACTTTGTTTTTTAAACAATTGTAAAATATGAGTTAAGAAATAGTAGATGCAACTTTACTATGTGCTGAATTAATCTTAACATCTTTTACCTCTTTTCCATATAACACCATTCTAACAAAGCTTTGTAATGTGTTTGGGATTAGTTCACTATCTAAACCATTCAAAAATATTGGAACATTATCAGTATTTAGAACTTTAAAAATTTGGTTTTGCAAAATAGTTGCTGCTTTTACCAAACATAAACCCTCTTCCTCGTTCGTTAAATAACAAGCATCAGAAATAGCAGTTCCCAGGTTTGCCTTAAATGTCAGCAAAACTTCTCTACCTTTTTTAAATTCTCCTAATTCTGGCACTAGGTTTAAAATTTTTCCTTTAGTCTTGTTTTGTTTTCACATTTTGAATTTATATTATAGCTCTTTAAACGATTGCAAAAAAGTTGGTATAGTCCTGAAAGTTGAAACACAGGAATAGTTGATTCATCTTCATAGCACTGATATATATATTGCACTATTTTACTAACCTATCCTCTCTCAAGAACAAATGTCAAAAAGATGTATTACTAAAATAAATATATAAATATAAAATAAATATATTGCTTTAAAATAAATATATTGCTATAAAATCAAACCCATTTCTTTGAACTTTTCTAGATTACTAAGTAATGTCTTATATCGAGTGTCTCTTGTTAGTTATTTGGATTTAGAAGGATTAACAAAGTCAACTATTTGATGATAACAACTATTTGATGATAGCTCTTGACATATGAAGCATTTATCCCACTCAATGGCATTATTTGTTGTTGTTGGTAATTCATAACCAGTTGCAGCATTTACAAATTTAAAACTCTTCTGAGACATTTATTATTAAATTTTAAGGGTTAAGTCTGTTATATTGATTTTTTATAGGTCTCACTTATTTTGAATAAATATAGTAAAATAACAGTAAAAGACATCTAAAAGTAGCAAGCTTTATATAGACTTATTGTAGTCAATAAATCCTAGTAAATAGTTTAAAATTTTAAAAACAAACATATCACTCTCTTTGGTAAACTATAATTGCTACGGAAATACCAAAAAACCTAATGCATAAGGTTTATGGTCATGAAAGTTACTTATTTTGAAAGATACATTTACTTATGAACAAAAAACAACTTAAAAAAAACATTTTTTGTTTACATTTACTGTTTGCACTAACCTAAACAAATTAGTAAAGTCTGTTTGTTATAAAACTTTTACAGTATGACCACGTGCATAATTTCTGTCTTTATTTCACGTCGATTTTACATTATTAAATGAAGTTTTTTAAGTCCATTTCTAAAAAAAAAAAATCTCTATAACTCAAAATCTAAGACATTTACAATTGGGGTCCTTTTCTAAATCAATTTGTATAGTTATTAACAACAGTTTCGCCAAGTTTCATGCTGGTATCACATCTTGAACTATTTTGCTAAATATTTATGCTTAGAGCCCCCACTATGGTAGAGTGAAGTCCCAGTGGGAGCTAATAGAAAAATCAAAGTTTGAACCACTTGAAAGTGATAAAAGCGGAGCTGAATGCCTTACAAAGTTTGGAAAAGAGTGGCTAGCATCTCGAAAATCCAATGTGGTGAAAAATTTGAAAAAATACTTAAAGGAAATGCAATGATTATAAAGAATTTGGAAGTCTAGCTCTTCTCCTTTTGGGAGAAAATAATGATACAACAACTATTCGCATTCCTGGGGCTTACCATCCTGAAAGATGGATGGCTAAAGGTATATACTGTTTAAAAATTTTTGTTTTTCGTCATCAGTTAAATATCAAAGAGAAAGAAATTGGGATTTTAAGAAGAATATGTCTCTTTATAACCACAATATATGCATGTTTCTGGTTTTCAGCACCTCTCACAACAGAAGCACCAATAAATGATCTCCTTCTTTTAAATGTAATTGAGAACTATTGTCAAGTTGACAGCAAAGTTGCAAATGTTGCAAAAAATAAAATTAAACTTCAGTTATGGTATTTAAGTGAAGGTCTGTCTGCTCTCCCATTATTCAGTGATAAAGTTTCTGTTGAAGAGAAAATGGATATTGTAAATGTCTTACAAAAAGAAACATTACCAGGTGATAGAAATAATAAAAGACTAGTTAAGTAAGCCACTGACTTTAATGATGTTTTGACAAAAAATGACAATCAACGTCAGGATCTCTACCAAGTAGTTGAGTATCATAGAAAATATTTTTCAACTGAAGCTACAAAGAAACAGTTATGCCATAATCATTCCAAAAAGCAACAATTTAATCTATTCAAATATGCATATATATATATATATATATATATATATATATATATATATATAGAGTCTTGGCCATAAGTTTGGAACCGATTAGGTTTTTTGATATAATTACACTTTTTATACCCAAAATATCAACAAAAACTTTTGAAATCATTTTTATTTTAAATATTATATACAAGTAAATATTCTGTCATGTAAAAAATGTTATCAGTATTTTGAATAATGTCCTTTGGCACCCAGTACTGCTGCTATTCTCGCTGGCATTGAATCGGACAATTTCGCGCAGTATTCTGGGGTTATGGCAGTTGTCCATACACGCTTGATGGCATCAATCAGAGACTTCTCTGACGTTGGATTTGTGGCAGCAACCTTCTGCTTAATCATTGTCCACATGTTTTCTATTGGGTTTAGGTCAGGACTTGAGCCAGGCCATGGACCCAAGACTTCGATATGTTTCTGTCTTAGCCAGTTGGTTACAACTGCTGCTCTGTGGCAGGGTGCACCATCATGCTGAAATACCTTACATTTCAGAATGTTCATGTGAGTGTTCAACTTTTCCTTTAATATCCCAAGGTAAACTTGAGCATTGATGGTTGTATTCTTTGGCATGAACCATATGCCACCTCGACCTGATGCCGAGAAACTTGCCCACACCATAACGGTAGCGCCTGCTTCACAGTGGGAACAACATACCTGATGTTGTATCTTTGTTTTGCAGGTCTCCTGACATGTCTGATATATGAGGCAAACTGAGAAAAAGTTGACTCATCTGAAAACATAGTTTTTTTCCAGTCTTGTGCAGTCCAGTCTTTGTACTTGCGACAGAATGTCAAGCAGTCACGGATATTCTTTTTACTTAACATGGCTTTCTTTGCTGGACGACATGATGGCAGCTTGAATTCCTTCAAAAGGCGTCTTCTGATTGTTCTTGTACTGGCAGGAAGTGATGAATTTACTGCTATCTGGAGAGATGACCATGTTGGATTTGCAGCAGCAAGCCGATGTATCACCCGATCCGTTGTGGCAGAAGTTATGCGAGGTCGTCCAGACCTCTTTCTGGATTCCAGAGTGCCCAACTGCTTTGCTCTTGCAATGCCTTTGGTGACAGCAGACTTAGATATGTGCAGTATACCAGCTATTTTACTGTGAGAATAATTCTGCTGGTGTAGGATCATCATCTGTGCCCCTTTCTCCTTCGACAATTCAATACTTCTAGTCATTTTACGCACTGTACATGTTAATGTAGAATACTTACTGCTAATAATATAAATAATTATAAATTAATAGATCTATTTTTATGAATAGTATATATTATTGAATGATAATTTGCAAACATTTATACAAATAAAGCGATTTATTTGCATATTTTTACTTCTTATATAACAATAAAAGGATAAATTAATTAATTTTATACTTATAAGAAGTTAAGCCTTACCTTTCGCACTGATATGCAGTTAATATATATGTAAATCAGCTAATTAATTGATTAAAATATAATGTATAGTTTGTTAATATAAGTAAGTATATTTCAACATTAGTTCAACCGAATATTAGTTCAGGTAAACATTAGTTCAAGGGAACGATAGTTTAGGCATTGAACAGTGTATAATGCAGCTTAATGAGGGTCATATTGTTCACGATGCTCTGCTGCGGTGTAAAGTTACACGGTTCACGTTTTGCAACGATTAAGAAGTCGCGAAGGCATTTAACTATGCAACTGATGCTGCATAAACACGATGCTGCAGCAGTTAAATGCCGTACGCGTCATAGAAACGTTCCTATGAGAAAAAAATTCATCGGTTCCAAACTTATGGCCAAGACTGTATATATATATATATATATATATATATATATATATATATATATATATATATATATATATATATATATATATATATATATATATATATATATATATATATATATATATATATATACAATATGAACTAAATATATAGTTAAATACATTGTAATAATAATATTAATATATGGCTATTGTTTTTCTGTTATATTTTAGTTTAGTTATATGTCAAGGTTTGATTAAATTATGTATGTTATTTCATCCAAATAATTTTAAAGTTTGTTATTTGTAATATGTTTTCTCAAAGGCATAAGAAAAATTTTAATTCTTTTAAAAGTTTCATTCACAATATTTTTTGTTATTTTTAAATTTATAAATTTCAATTATGGCTGAGGTAGAAATGGCTGGTAGAGGGATACCATTTGGGGCACATGGTCCACTGGTACTCACAATTAAAAAAACTGAAGAAATGTTAAAAAAGGACATTTTTTAAGAACTTATAACAGCTTTTTGTATCTTTAGCACCTTCCCCTTGCCCCAAGTTACCCCCACTATATACATTCATACACTTGTTGTCACCCTTAAAAGTTAAAACTGGTGTACCTAACACTGGCAATAGTTTGTTTTAATACATTTCAGAAATTTTTCATTTTCGAAAAAAACAAGTCTCAATTGGGCTTAAGAAACAGGTCCGAGTCCTGGCGCCCTGAGGGTGCGGTGTGGGAATAGGTCACTGCTATTTGTTTTATTGTTATCACCTTAATAACTAAAATTGATGCATGTAACAGTGGCACAAGCTGATTTTAATAGATTTCTGAAATATATTATTTTGGACAAAAACGGGTATCAAAAGGGCTTAAAAAAACAGGTCTGGGACATATCATTTCTAGGGTGGAGTTTGGGAATAGGTCATTGCTATATACGATTTTATAATTTTTATTACCCTAATAAGTAAAACTGATGCGTGTAACACTGACACTAACTGATTTTAATACATTTTAGAAATATGTCATTTTAGACAAAAACGAGATTCTGAAGGGGTTATAAAGCAGGTGTGGGGGACCACTTCCCATCATCAGTTTGCAAAAAAAAATTATCTGTGAACTTTTTTTCTTGAACCTCACCAAATAAGAGGGTGTGCAATATCAAATTCAAAAAAAAAAAAAAAACACCCTAATGTATACATATATATCAATAGATATATATGTATACATTAATCTGTGCTCAATGATCTTAAAGATATATATACATATACAGGCTTCAGAAGAAATGGCAGGCTGTGTCCCGAGCCCACCTCCACACCCATGCAAATCAGTTTACATGGGCAAAATAAAGCCTGTACAAAATATGAATTTTTGGCCAAAAAAAAGTTAAATATTTTTATATTTTTATTTAGTTATTCTTTTAAAAACTTCTCAAATAATGTAATTTTGTAAAACTGTTTGTTTTACTAGTAAAAAAACGAAACTATTTCATTCAGAATATGCTAATAAAATTATAAAAAAAATAATTTTTGAATATTATGATGTAAAAATAAAAATAAAAATTGAACAAGTTATTTCAAATAGCTGTAACTGTTTTTTATTATTCTGTGTTATGTTAAAAGATAAATAATTAGTATGTTAAAATATGTATGTATTGCAAAAGAGTTCAACATAATAGTCTGGGTTTTCAGTATTCTTTGGAAATTTGTAAACCTATACAATAAAAACTGTTAGATAATAAAGATAATTTCTTTTTTGTATAATCGCACATTTTTCATAATTGATTGATAAACTAGTTTGTCAAACTTTAAAATTGTTTAAAGTATTTTTCCCTGTATATTTCTGCGTTAACTTCCTGGTTTTTTTTGAAAAAGGTGGCAGTTTATTTAATATGCTAATATATAACTCGCTATTAAAAATCGAAAATCTTTTTTATAATTAACAGACTGATAATAGATTTTTATAGTATAAATTGAGTGTCTGATATAAAGTTATCAAGCTCAGGTTATCAAGTTATTTAAGTTTTCAAATTGTTCAAATTTTCAAGTTAAAAAGTAAAGTTTCAGTAATGAAAATAGCATCTTCCACTAACAGAGTTGCACTAGCATCATATATGAGTTAAGGTAAAGATGAAGTTTGTGGAAAGGAAACAATACGGAAAATGGAACAATATTTGCTGTGAAGCTATGGTGTAAGGTCTGTATTCAGTATAAAAAAAATTGCTTCGTGAGCTTACTTTATGCCCATTATTAGGACGTTTTGAATAAAGCAGGATTTTTAATTACAAATTATTTACAACAATTCAAAATTTTTGTAAAGTTAAATTACCTTAAAAACCAGCTTGTGATATATTGAGCCATACTTTATAAAATTGATGGACCGAGTACCCAAAATTATGGAAAATAGCAAGTTTAATCATATGCTTATCTAAGTCAAACTCATCAGTGGAACAAACCTTTAGTCTTCTGACAATGCTTATGTCAGACCAAAGACTCAGAATCAACCACAAAACACTTAACGCCATCTTGGCCATTAAAATCCAATGATCCAAATTTTAGTGATAATAATAGGATAATAAATGTAATTGAACAGACTACTGATATATTTTTACAAAAATGGCAAACAGATAATTTCAATCCAATCATTCAACCTGCTACAATAGTAAATGACGAAAAAGGCGACATTGATTATGATAATTTAAGCAGTGAAAGTGAATGGGAAACACCTGAATCCAGTGAAAGTGAAGAATTTGTTCAATTTTGAAATTGAAGATATCTATATATTATAGATTACCTCAACTTTTAACTTACATATCACATTAATATAATTTGTTAATCATTGTTATCTATTTTCTTCTAAATATAAAATCAATTACAAGTTCAAAAAAGAGTATGATAATATAATGTTCGCTTTTTTAACTTTTTTTTTTAATGTTTGTGTTCTTTATCTTGTTATAGTTTAGTCATTAAACATTTGAAAAACAATTGCAAAAAAATAGAAATTTTTGGTTTATAGTTTATTTAAAAAAAGATTTCAATATAATTGTTACTATATCTTTATAACTTAGAAATATCATGATTAAATTTTTAAAATTTAATTTACAAATCACAAGAAAAATGAATCAACTAAAGAAGTGCAATAAAAAATGTTATATTTTATTCCATTAATTTAATAAGATAATATGTTAATACTCAGATCTTGCAAAATTGCTACATTCATTGCGAAATCTTTTAGGCAAATGTCAGGATCCTCGAATAAAGAAACGTGATCGTTGCAAAGGTTGTTTTTTTGCCATTTTTTGTGTTGCTTGCAAATTAGTGGTTTGACTATATCTGGAATAAACTCAGCGAAAATCCAATTATACAACTGATAAAACTGGAGAATAAAAGAATAAAGTCTGAAAAAAAATCAAGAAACAAAACAAAAATTAAAAAAATAGTAACAAAAACTCACTAAATAGAGCCCACACTAATAACTCTGAGCAAAAGATAAAAACTGCAGCGGAACTTGGAAAAATTATTATCTCATCTTTACAAGTATCTAACTATTTGATGTTTTATTACCAAAGTCTTTTTAAATGATTTTTCACTTTCCATCTTGTTAATAAAGCGATTGTAGAAATTTTTATAAATGATGACATTTTCAATCACAAAAAAGAAGAGAAATAAATGAACTTTTATAATAGTATAATTAGGACTCTTCATTTTTATAAAACAACTATATTATGTATATTATTTTTTTTATTAGAACGATTGATTATATTTTGACATTTAAATATTGTTTTTTATTTATTATATTATTAGTTACTAAATTATTAAATGAAAATTTTAAATAAAAAGTTTCTTTAAAAAAAACGTTAGGTTTTTTTTTTTTGCAAGTTGTTTTTCTGTCTTTTAATCGCTAAAAAAACATTTATTATTACAATTTTTACTAAACCTGGCATGAAAAATCAACAAAATAAAATTTCAGAAATTTCAAAAAAGTCCGTGCAAGACAATCTAGACAGGCGGTCTGCATAGCCCGCAAAGAAGGGTTTAGATCTATTTATAGCTCATGCACTCATTTACTCCTGCCGAAGCCTGCATACATTTATATGTATATATAAACCTCCCGCACCTAGCACCTCACCACTTTTAACTTTTTCGATTTTTCACTTGATTTTGTTCCCAGTTCTTACTTCCTTATGCTTGACTTTGATTTTTAAAACTGTGAATGTATAATATTGTATATTGTATAGTTGTTCATATTATTCAAACAATTTTTGTTTATTTGCAGTATTAATTTGCAAGATCTGCTGTTTAGTTCTTCTTTTTGAAAATATGTCCTTTAAAAGTAAAAAGTCAAAATCAGCAGTAGAAGCAGCTGGTGAAATGTGGACACAAAATTTGAAATCAAGCTCGAAGCGCCATCCTAATATACCACAAGTCAAACATGATATGAGCGACAAATTGTGTAAAATGCCTTCCAACAGAGATATTGTTGGAAGATTCTTGGGACTCTTTGATGAATTGAAAAGAAGACATGATCGACTAACAAAAATATCTGAGGAATTGATGAATCTTAGGCAGAAGTTTAATTTTCCTGTTCTTTCCAAACAACAAGTGTCTGCTAATGTTGACAAACTTATCACATCATTTGAGAAACACAGAAAGAACATAAAACACAGAAACCAAATGCAGTATTGGAAGAAAATCTTGCTCATCTGTTCAATATAACAAAACCAGATGGAAATTGGCTTTGTAGTGAGGACAAACAACTGTACAAAGTACAAATTGAATCAGATGGCAGGGTAGGATATACAACTATGAAAGTGGCTCCTATGTCAACAATCCATCCATCAAAAAGGGCCAAAAGCACATCAGAACCCTCGACAAACCAAGCGGTTATCTCCATACCACTTTCCTTCGATAGTGAGGATTCTGAGGAAGAAAGCAGCAGTGGTAACTCGTAGGCAATTCCAGGAGAATCTCCCAGAAAGTGTGCAACACGCCAGTCAACTAAGTCTGCTGGCAAACTAGTGTCTAGTCACTCTTTGTCAACCAGAAAAACGTCACGGGTGCTTCAAAGTCTGGCTGAGGATGGAGTTTGTGTCCCAACACCATCACAGTCTGGAGTCTGGCGTCAAACAATGAGAGATGCAGAACAAGTTAAGAGCCGCCTCATGGAACTGATCTCTGAAGAGAAATTTTCTTTGCATTTTGATGGTAAGAAAATTGACAAGACTGAGTACCAAGTTGTGTGCTTGAAAAATGACAAAAGAACATTAAAATTTGGCATTTTGGTTTGTGACAGTGGATCCTCTGCAAACATAAATAAAGCACTACAGGACCTACTTGATGATTACAATGCATGGAACAGTATTCAGATGATCATCTCTGACACAACAGCTGTGAATACTGGTGGCAAGAATGGAGTTGTAGCCAAGCTTCAGAAATTATTTCGAGACAAGGGATTCGATGAACCTCAATACATCGGTTGCCAACACCACATTCTTGATCTTGTTTTACGACATGTGTTGGATTTCTTTTTTCCTATACAGTCACAGTTGCCTAACATTAACTACAAATTTATTGATGAGATTATGGAGCATTATGATGATTTAAAAAAGCCTACAAGGGCACAGCAGTGGTAGCAGAGTATGAGAACCTTGGCTGGAGAGATGACTTTAAATTTCTTTTTCAGCTTTGTGAAGCATACAAGTTTTACAAAAAAGAGGAAAATTGGCCTCGCATCAAATGGCACAAGCTGCCATCACTGCACAGTGCCAGGTGGAACTCAAGAGGCATTTTTGTGCTTATTGCATTTTTCATTCTTCCAAACTGGCGAGAACAGCTGAGGATAACTTGCGATTTCGTTGCAACTACATGGTCGCAGGCCTGGTTTTCAAACCAGCACTATACAGAGGCGGCTTATGAAGACCAGCTGTCAGCAACATCCCAATTTAAGTGTTCCAAAGCTGTGAAATGCTTCTCAACCCACTGAAGAAGGAACCATCAGTGCTTGATGTGGCTCGATCCAACATAGTAGCCGAGAGCTGTAAAGTTGATGGAGGACATTCGTTCTTTTTGCAGAACAAACAAATATTTTAACTGTAAATTTATTAATACTAATACACAAATCTGAAAGATTATTAACATCACTACAAATGCTGTAGGACAGTGTAGGTAATCATTCTCATATATTTCTCATGAGTATTGTATATAAAGCTGACATATTATAATTAATAGCCTTTGGGCCGCTATTTGTTGTATGGTTAAATATGAAACTGTCTTAGGTGCGGGAAGTTTTTTCAAGGTATGGTGAAATCAATGTCATTTCTGTGAATTATAGGCAAAAGTTCATCATTTAGAACCCTAGGCTAATTGATTTTAAATTTATCATATACCTAATGTATATGTATATATATGTATATGTATACATATATATATATATATATATATATATATATCGTTGGAAGGTTATATATATATATGTGTATATATATATATACACATATATATATATATATATATACATATATATATATATATATATATATATATATATATATATATATATATATATATATATATTATATATGTATACATATACATATATATACATATACATATATATATATATATATATATATATATATATATATATATATATATATATATATATATATATATATATATATATATATATATATATATATATATATATATATATATATATATATATATATAGGAATTGTGTTAATATTTCCAGTAAGAGTGCTTAATACACCGTGTTATATAATTAGTAACAAACAAACCAAGCTTGAGTCAAAATGCCACCATGAAAATAAATTTCTAATTAAAAACTTTAATGTCATCAAGGCGGTCATTCCATAACATTTTTTGTATATAATTTTTTTTGTTACTTTTTTGTTGTTGTTACATCTAATGATCGCTATTGCGTGAAACTTCAAGTAATGTAATTGAAATATATATTAATAATTATTTAGTTTTCACAATATATATATATATATATATATATATAAGATTATAGAGCAAATAATATAGTGAAAACTAAAACATTATTTATATATATTTCAATTACATTACTTAAAGTTTCACGCAATAGCGATCATCAGATGTAACAACAACAAAAAAGTAACGACAAAAATTATATACAAAAAATGCTATAGAGTGTCCGCCTATGGAGTGTCCAAAGAATGTGGACTTAATACTACCAGTCTATGTAGAGATGGTCTTTGCTGCTTCTATAATATCAGTGTTCCTCAATCGGAAAAAATAAAGAAAAATCTAATAAAAATTTTTAAAGACAATTTTAATCTAAACATCACTATCAGACCAAACTTAAAAACCGTAAATTTTCTAGATATCACATTAAACTTTTCTAAGAACTCTTTTAAACCTTATTGAAAACCAGGAGATAATCCTTTATACATTACCATTATTTCCAATCATCAACCAAGCATTATTAAATCGATACCAAAAATGATCTCTAATCGTATCAGTAATATATCTTCAAGCAAAGAAGCTTTTGATAGAGCTGCGTCATTTTATAATAACACTCTCAATTCTTGTGGATTCAAAGATAAGATCAATTTCATTCCAAATATCCAGAAATATAATACAAAATCTCGAAGAATTAAATGAGTAGAATTGATAAATGTTTCCCTAAAGGCCACAAATTTTGCAAACTTTTTAATCAAAACAACCTTAAAATTAGTTATAGCTGCCTTCCAAACATCAAGAGTATTATTACTTCTCATAATAAAAAGATATTATTTAAATCTCATGAAAATGCCAATCAATTATGCAATTGTCCACAAACCACCTTATGCCCACTCAACAGAAAATGCCTTACAAAAAATCTTATTTATATTTGTAACGTAAAAACTCACCAAGAAGATGAAGGATATTATTACATTGGGCTTACTGAAAAAACCTTCAAAGACAGATGGTATAAACATAAAAATTCCTTTGTTTATGAAAGTAAGGCTAACTCCACTGAAGTTTCAAAGTTTGTGTGGGAATGCAAAAATAAAGCTTTAAAACCTATATTAAAATGGAATATTCTCGATCAAGCGGAGCCATTCAAACCTGGTGGTAAATTTTGCAATTTATGCTTGACAGAAAAATACCACATTATCACATCACCATTAAATTTTCTTAACAAACAAACCGAGCTTGCGTCAAAATGCCGCCATGAAAATAAATTTCTAATTAAAAACTTTAATGTCATCAAGGCGGACATTATATATTCCATAGCATTTTTTGTATATAATTTTTTTCGTTACTTTTTTGTTGTTGTTACATCTGATGATCGCTATTGCGTGAAACTTTAAGTAATGTAATTGAACTATATATTAATAATTATATAGTCTTCACAATATATATATATATAAAATTATATTAGCAAATAATATTGCAAAAAATACATACAACTTCATCTGTGACTAAAAGGGACTTAATAAAACATGTTTCATTGGAATGAAAGTGTTAAAATATATGGGAGCAAATAATATTGTGAAAACTAAAAATTATTAATATATATTTCAATTACATTGCTTAAAGTTTAATGCAATAGCCATCATCAGACGTAACAACAACAAAAAAGTAATGACAAAAATTATATACAAAAAATACATATACATATATATATATATACATATATATATATATATATATATATATATATATATATATATATATATATATGTATATATATATATATATATATACATATATAAATATATATATATATATATATATATATATATATATATATTTATGTATATGTATATGTATAAATACATATACATATATATATATATATATATATATATATATATATATATATATATATATATATATATATATATATATATATATATATGTATGTATATATATATTTATATATGTATATATATGTATTTATATATATATAAATATATATATACATATATATATATATATATATTATATATATATATATATTTTATGTTAATGTATTCTACAAATTGCTCAATGTTCTTAAAGATATATATACATATATATACATACAACTTCATCTGTGACTAAAAGGGACTTAATAAAACATGTTTCATTGGAATGAAAGTGTTAAAATATATGGGAGTTTTTATTCTTTCTATAGTTTTAAAATGGCTAGATGTTGTGTCAATGTACCAGGAGTTACATCCTGCACAAAAAAATTTGTAAACTACAAAAAGTTTGAATTTAATAAGAAAGGGATCTTTTTTGGAGAATAATTGAGGTGTTTTAGGTGATGTAAAAACAATTTTTATAGATACTGGTTGACAGTATCTTTTGATAATGGAGTTTTATTTTTTTTAGTAATATCCCAAATTTGTCAGGAAGTTTAATCATACAAGATGAGTAATATCTTAAATTTTGTTACAGATTTAATCATATAAGATGAGTATATTTTATCAAGAAGCCAAATTGCGTACATGTTATGTTTTAATGTTTTATAAAGGTTAAAAGTATTAGAACATAAGCCAGATTTGGTGTTGGTAATTTTGAAAAGCCCTATCAAATAAACATTTAATGAGACCTTTTTTTTTTAACATCTTCACTTCCAACAGTGCTGCAAGCGATCACTATTAGAGTTGGAAGTTACTAGAAGAGAAAAGATGAAATTTATAAAGCAAGATAATGATTAACAGATGACTTGAAAGATTGCAAATTATATTAATCAGAAAAACAAGATAAAGGGAGCAAATTCCAAAGAACTGATGTTTGGGGAAAAAACAAGGGGAAGTTTTTCGAGCACTGAGGAATAGTAACTGTAAAAGGACTTAATTGAATGATGAGTATGCAAACCGTATATATAAAGGATCTTTTGTTTTCAATTGTAAAATCTATTTTTGCCTGGTATTGGTTTAATCAAGAAACTTCATGAGTTTCAAAAGGAAATGCTGCAAATGTTGTCAACATATCTTTTATAAATGTTTAGTTTGACTCCATTATACCATTTTAATCACCTTCTTCAAAGTTACCCATAAAAAGATTTATGAGATCCAAATGCAAATGGTGACTCCATTTGACCCACTCCATCAATTTGGTCATAAAGTTGTAAATGCAAATGCAAATCTTTTTTGCATCGGTTTATATAAGATTGTTAGCTGATTCTCCTCTCTAAATGGTATCTAGTTTTTCCTTTAGGCTATTTATGGGTCTTATTTGCACCTAAAATAATTCTTTGTCCATCCAAATTCAAACAGATTTAATTGGATTTGAATCTGGTAATTAAGCTGGCCAGGGAATTAAATCTACTTTATTTTCTTTAATCCATGCAGGAAAAATAAAATAAACATATTTATATGAATAAATTGTAGATATAAGCATGTCTATGGTGGAACCTTGCAGTTCACTACTGTCTTTTTGAGGAGTGTTGATTGGTTCTCCCTGTTTAAATTCTACAATTATCCATTCAAGTTAAAGCAGCCTCGAATGCTATCCATCCATTCATTCCATCCACTCCATCACAACTTTGCAACTTGGTACAACAAAGTGATTACTATACTTTTCTAATTCAAACTTTTAACTTTTTTTTTCGTTTATTACTTCTAACTATAATATCATATATAACCTATAATAACATTTTATTATATATAACATATAATAACCTTACCTTAATTTGCTTATATTACTTATACCTTATTTGTTCCTGCCAAGAATCTTCTTGACTTCTCATGACAACCTTCAGAATTCGAAAAAATGAAGTTAGCAATAATGGTTCATCAAACTGTTTGAGATTGGCATCAGGTTGGCAAAAAAAATTTGACACAAATGGGTTACCATAAAACATAAAAATGAGGTTGATAATTTTTTGCCACCTTTAAACACTTTAAGGTTGGCCATTAAGCCGGCATTGCTGACCCTAATTCTGTGGGCTGAAAGAGCTTGTGTCTCTTTGTGACTAAGCGATTGTTTCTGTTAATTGTTTAATGGTTCTGAATGCAAACTTTTAGTAGAGTCTCTCAAACTTTTTGGTAGATCTCAGTGTGGCTGACTCCATCAATAAATAC
This sequence comes from Hydra vulgaris, assembly GCF_038396675.1. Classification (NCBI taxonomy): domain Eukaryota; kingdom Metazoa; phylum Cnidaria; class Hydrozoa; order Anthoathecata; family Hydridae; genus Hydra; species Hydra vulgaris. The sequence goes on along the minus strand of NC_088932.1, from coordinate 2,011,314 downwards.
GATACTAGAGTATTAAACATGCTATCTTGCGCATAAATGGTGTCTTTATTAGTGCCTTTGGTATGCATTTCCAAACTCACATAAGAAACCCTTTATTATGAGCACATAAATGTTTTTTTAATTCAGTGATTAGAGAGACTTATTAGGGCTATTCTAAAAGAAAGATTAGAGACCAAGAAAAAAGCTGGACACCATATTTAGGTTGCAATACTTGTGCTTCTAACCTCTAGAGCTGGATCAGTTAAAAGGGTTGTTTTTTGCCTTTTGCAGTTTCTATGAAACAGAGTTAGCCAACCATTTATGTTACAGACTGCTATTTTTATATTTGCTATTCCCATACCACAGGATGTATGAAAAGAAAAAACCGACTGTCAACCATTCTAATACACCAACTGCAAATTACCCAGTACTTGTTACCCTAACCATGACCCTAACGCTAACCCCAACCCTGTAGAAAAACCCTAATCATGTAGAAAAACTTCTCATTTTTATTCCACCAGTAGGCTGTTCTCTGGAATTAGAAGATGACGAACGAATAAAAAAAAAAGACACAGACTTACACAGAATGAATTATTCGACCTGGTTTTTTCAAAAAATAAGGTGGAGTACAGCAGTTCAATCTGCTGCAGAAAATGGTAAAAATTTTAATATATTGTCTATCGCAAGGGCCTAACTTATTTGTATAACCTATAAGCAAAAAAAAAAAAATAATTTAAGTGTGTAATGTAGAGTTATTCCTTAGTTACAACTAAATAAATATATACACTTTTTAAATTTTTATATTATTATTTTTACTTTACAGTAAACTATTATACAGATACTAAAAGTGTCAAAAATTTGATTATATTAGAACTTTTATAGCTCTGTTTAAATATTGTAAATTTAAATTTTAAATTTTTGTAGAATATTAGGAAAACAATGTTTGCCAATGTTTTCAATACCAGTTGAACACAATAACATTCAGAAGCCTTTACTCTATAACTTTGAAATATCTTCGTATTTTGAAATTTTAGAGTTGAGAGAGGGTTGTAACCATACCTAAAGCAGCCTCCTTGACTGTAGTAGCCTTCATAGCCTTGAGAAGGTGAATTTAAATAAAAAATAAAAAAATAAATAAAAATGTAAACTTACAACAATGAAGGATTTTGAAGAAAAAAACTTTTTTTGATTAAGTATTTGTTTACTCATTTTACTCTGATAACAACGATAACCGATACTTAATACAATTACATTTTACCAACAACACATTTGCTTCTGTGTGCAAAAGTATATATATATATATATATATATTTATATATATATATATATATATATATATATGTATATATATATATATATATATATATATATATATATATATATATATATATATATATATTTTAAAGAAAAACATGATATTTTTTAATCTTGAAATGTTTCGTAGTTAACATACTGCATTTTCAAAAGATAAAATTATAATTTAAAACTCTGGATATAATTATAAAATGAAAATTTGAAGACATTACAGAGAAATAATAACAGACAAATAGAGTTGTTACAAACCAATAAAAATTATAATACAAATTATGATACCGTAAATAGCAAAAAAAAAAAAAATAAGTAAATAAAAACCAAAAAAAAACAAAAAAAAACTAGATTGACAAATTTATATTATAATGAACAGTTTGTTTATTTAAAGATGGGTTTTCCCATTTAATATGGAGTGCTTCTTTAATTTTCAATTTGTTTTTGTTAGAAGCAGTATCCAAAATTTTTAAAACAATTATAGTTACTTAGATTTTTACAACTAACAGATGAAATTAAATGCTTATAAACATTAGATTGTTTGTCACTTGTAAAATGCTCATGAATCCTTGTTGTTAAGTGTCTGGAGATTTCTCTTATATAACTGGCATTACATCCAGCACAAGAAAATTTAATATTAAGATTTTTCTCTACCACCTTTAAGGCCAATTACTTCAACAATTAGGACTTGTATACCTAAACTTTATTCCACCTGTGACTCTTTTTCTTTTTTTGAGGAATTAAAACAAGTTGATATAACTAACAAATATAAAGTTTCCTATGATGTTAAAAGCTTATTTACTAATATTCCACTTAATGAAACTATAAATATAGCTACTGATTTATACTTTAAAGATGAAACGTGCTTAAAATATTTTTCTAAAGCCCAGTTCACAAAATTACTTCAAATCTCAACATCCAGTTTTCATTTCTTATTTAACGGGAAATATTATGATCAATTAGATGGCGTTGCCATGGGTTCTCCTTTAGCGCTAATTTTAGCTAATATTTTTATTGGGTTTCACAAAAAAAATGGGTTAGTAATTGCTCTTCCTCCATACCGATTTTCTATAAATGTTATGTGGATGATATTATCACTATTTTTAATTCAGAGTTTGAAGCTCAGGAATTTTTTACACATTTTAATAAACAACATAAAAACTTAAAATTTATTATGGAAAAAGAACAAGATAATCAAATTGCATTTTTAGATGTACTTATCAATAAGTCTGTTTTGTTTTCCACATCAGTTTATCACAAAAAAACATTTACTGGTCTTTTACAAAAATTTTCCAGTTTTTTTCTCTATTGTTATAAAATTAGTCTTATACGTTGTTCAATTGATAGAACGTATAAAATCAACAACACATGGCTAGGATTTGATAAGGACATATAAAATCTATCTAATGTTTTGAAAAATAACCAATATCCACCTAAAATAATTGACACTGAGATTAAATTATTTGTTGATAAAAAGTTAAATCCATCTGTGATAAATATTATTGATAACCATAATATAAGATATTATAAGCTTCCATTTATAGGTTTTTACTCAAATTTTACTAAATCTAAAATTTAATAAAATCATTAAAAAATATTTAAAAAAAAAAGATGTTATAATTAATTTAATTTTCACTACCAAAAAATTACATATAAATATATTTATATATATATATATATATATATATATATACAGTGGTGTGAAAAATATTAAGACCACCAAGAAAAAAAGCTTTTTTTTTAGTTTATACCACTTTTTAGATTCTAAAAAAGTTGCAGCACTACTTTATTTTATTATAAACGTGCTGTGGGTGTGGCTGAGTATTGAAATTATTAATTTTAATTTTAATTTATTAACTTTTATTGTAGAGTTATGTGTTTTAGTAAACATTTGGTATATTTTGCCTTGTGAAATGTAAGTTGCAGACAAGTGAATATGTATGGTTCAAACGAACTATAAGTGATTTTTGTTAGATTATTGCTGTTGTTAGTGATACAGTTTAATATTTTTCTGATTTTAAATATGTGATTTTGATTATTTAAGCATTTTTTTTTGTCAGATTATATTATATTTTCAAAATATGGGTAAAGTTGCTGACCCTAGTCCCAGAAAGCGAGGCAAAGTTGAAGCATTATTAAAGTTGGAAACATTTTCACAACGGGAAATTGCCAAGAGATGTGGACTAAGTAAAACAGCAGTTTTTACCATCAAGAAACGATTGGACTTTGGTTTTACATCCTCTCCAAGACGTTCCACTTCAGGACGAAAACCAGTCATGACGCCACGTGCAAGAAGGGTTCTGCTTGCAAACGTTCGAAAAAACAGAAGAATGACCAGCAAGCAGCTCCAGGGTGTGCTGCAGGAGCACCAGATCAATGTCTCAACAAGTTGTGTTCGGAGATGGCTGATACAAGATGGATTTGTAGCACGTCGACCGCGCAAAAAACCGCTCTTTACCAATGCTCAACAAATGCGACGGCTGCAATGGGCCATGGATCACAAAGATTGGACCACAGAACAATGGAGAAAGGTATTTTACCCTTTACCATTTTTTATATAAGAGCTTACAATCATGTACTTTAAGTTGAAGCAAAATGTAACATATTTTTTCATATAATAATGATGTTTAATATCATTACCCACTAGTGCAATTGTTTTATGTATCGAACATTGTAGCAATGGCTATGTTTATTGCATGAATTCAAAATGAATTGAACATGTAACCAGTGATTACAGGATGTTAATCTAATGTAAGCTCAAGGCTTTTACAGTGTGTTTGTATTTTTAGGTTTGCTTTAGTGACGAGTCTATGTTCGAGATACTCGATGATAAATGTCAGTATGTGCGCCGTCGTTCTGGGGAAGAATTTCATCCGCAATGTCTGGTAAAGACCGTCAAGCATCCTACCTCAGTAATGATATGGTCAATGATAAGTTCCCATGGTGTAGGAGCCCTTAGAATTGTTGAAGGCAGAATGAATCAACATCAATACATCAACATATTAGAGAAAAGCCTTCTACCTCAACTTCCAATTCATTTTCCTGATGGTGATTTCATCTTCCAACAAGACGGTGCACCGTGTCATCGGGCACTCTCTGTTACAAACTTTTTGAATCGTAATAATGATCCTATCCTACCATGGACTGGTAATTCACCTGATATGAACCCGATAGAAAACTTGTGGATGATAGTCAAAAAGAGAATTGCCGACAGAAAACCAACAACAAAAGTCGCATTGATTGAGGCGCTCATAGAGGTTTGGACACATGATCCAGAAATACAAGACATGTGTCCAAGACTGATTGATGGAATGCCTAAGAGGGTTGAAAAACTTATTGCAGCTAGAGGAGCATCCACAAAATACTGAACTATGCCCATTTTATAACATTGTGTGCGTGTCTTTAAAGGAAATATTCAAAAAATTTACTTTTTCAACAATGGTCTTAATAATTTTCACACCACTGTATATATATATATAAACATATTTATATATATATATATATATATATATATTTATATATATATATATATTTATATATATATATATAGATCTATAGTTTGTTGGCTTTGGGAAGAGCGGAAGGAAAAAAGTGATTCTTACGCCAACATATACGTCACTTTTAATTACTTTTAACTTTCGTCCAACATTTCCGTGTTGGACGAAAGTAAAAACCATTAATTTAATTACAAATTAATCGTTTTTTAAAAAAACCACAAAAACGCAAATTTAATTGACCGGAATGTTTTTAAAAACATTCTGAATGTTTTTAAAACATTCTGAATGTTTTTAACAATATAAACAATGTTTTTATTTTTATTTTTTTTAATAAAATGTTTTTATTTTTATTTTTTTTAATAAAATGTTTTTATTTTTATTTTTTTTACTGTAAATCATGCGCGGAGTGTTGCTACATCGACTATCTTATAGCCTGACTCGCAAGGGAGTGCTGCTACATCGACTGACAAATAGCCTGACTCGCAAGGGAGTGCTGCTACATCGACTGACAAATAGCCTGACTTTGCAAGGGAGTGCTACTACATCGACTGACAAATAGCCTGACCCGCAAGGGAGTGCTGCTACATCGACTGAAGGTTTGGCTGGGGCAGGCAGTCTATCATTATTAAAAAAAAAAAATTCCGGTCTTGCATTTTAATTTTTACTTTTTGTCAACAAAATATGGAAAAAACTTTCGGACAACATCTAAGGGTTCTATATTTATATATATATATATATATATAAATATATTTATATATATATATATATAATGTATATATATATATATATACATGTATATAAAATATATATATGTTTATATATATATACATATATATATATAAATATATATATATACATATATATATATACATATATATATATATATATATACATATATATATATATATATATATATATATATATATATATATATATATATATATATATATATATATATATATATATATATATTAGGGATATGACTTTTTTGCAACCTACTAGGCCTGTATCGTAATTCAATGAACTTTTATGTAAAAAGAACGAATAGATGTTTCATTTTGACATATTTTGAAAAAAGGTCACCCCAAAACCAAAAAATCGAATTTTCAATAGGTACACTTTTGTACAGTAAATGAATATTAAAGGCTGAAGATGTTGTAAGAGTCATACTCCTGTTGTTATTTTATTTATTTATGCAACATGTACTGTGATATAACAAAAAACATTATGTGATATATAATTATACAAGTATTACAAAATTAACAGTATCAAAGCGTCTAGTACAACAATATACATAACTGTCTGTGTCTATAGGCCTACTGTGTTTAGTACATGGGTCACATGATGCTCACGTCTCATAAAGAGTCTAGCGCTTATTACTTAGAATGAATCGAAGTTGCAGTTTGTCTTTCTTTCTGCAGGAAGCATACAGGTTTTGCATCACCTTGATTGCACGTTCAGCTATCTGATTACTTCGTGGTATGTCGATGACGGATGGCTCTTTCTTCCAGTGATTTTTGAATGACTGCAATGCCTTTTTGTAAGGCTTCAATACATCAGATAAATTCTTGAAGTCATTGTCATTGTACTTTTGACTACTAAACCAATGTTCTGCCCACTCATATGAAATGAACCTGCAAACCTTCTCCAAATTCTTTCTCGCTTCAGGCATAAGAATGAACGCCAGAATGGCGAGAATGGCTCTTGAGTTCCATCTGGCATTGCTCATATTAGAGATGTTCTGAAAGTGAATCAGAGGGAAGTTTCTTTGTTCTTCATAGAACCTAAACACTCTTGTTAAATGGTACAAAAACTTCATATCATATCATACAGTTCCATTCACAAACTTATCCTTCAGTTCATCATACTTATTCAACAGTTCAGACACAAATGGGTATTCAATGTTTGGAGATTTGGTATCACCCCCAAGTTCTTCGTCCATCACCAGACGGAGAATCCTGTCTAGTACGTGATGCTGACAACCGATAAATTGTGGTATTGTGACACCCTTTAATTTAAACATACGTTGCAACTTCACAACAACTCCATTTCTCTTCCCAGTATTGACGTTTGTTGTATCAGTAATGATCATCTTAATTGAATTCCACAAATTGTATTCATCAATAAGTTTGGCAATTTTTTCAGCAACAGTTTCAGCTTTGCCATCTTTTAAACGCAGTGCATCAAGTTTCACGTCAGTTCTTTCATTCTGAAGTACAACTACCTGATATTCCTTATCATCTATTCGTTTGCCGTCAAAGTGTAAGGACCACTGTTCCATTTTAAGTTGTTGTATCATTTCTTTTTTTAATTTACCTGCCTCTTTGAATATGGACTTGTAAATTGCTGATTGACTTGGAGTTGGAATATCAATACCTTGTTGTGATAATACATTGCATATTTTAGCAGCTTTCTTTGTGGAAACTCCACTTGATGTAACCATACTTACAGCAAATTTACTTTTGTAGTGCTTTTTAGTTTTTTTCTGAGTGTCCTCATCATCGTCTTTATCACCGTCGTCGTCTTCATCATCTTCACTCTTACTTTTGCAGTTTTCAGATTCAGTACCACTGTCTGTGGTAGACAGGACTTGTGATGTGGAAGGTATTGCTGTTCCAGACTGGACTTTCCTTCTCTTGGAAGGGTGAATGGTTTCTTTACTTGCCACTTGTCCTGTTGAGTACCCCACCTGTCCTTTACTTTCTTTTTGTAGGTGGTATAGACGTTTATCTTCCGAGGATAACCACTGGCCATTCACTTTCGTGATGTCAAATAATGCATTGAGAACATCATATTTTCCACGCTTGACACATTCATCATAGACCTTCAGCACCTTCATAAGCTTTGCTCTTATCACTTGATCAGACACACGTGGAAAATTCAGTTTATTGTCCCACAATTTTGTAATTTCCTTAGAAATTTGGTCTATTCGTTCTTTTCTTCCTTTAACATATGCTCCGAGAAACTGGTATCTTCCTACGATCTGCAATTGAAGTGATATTCTGGATTTTTCATCGAGTGAATGTTCTTCTACAGCCACGCTTCCTCTTCTTCTGTGTGACTCTTGAAATCTCACCAAATTTTTAGTCCAAGTCTTCTTGTTCTTTGTTACTGTGGTATGACTTTTCTTGTGAGACATCATATAATATTGTTACGACTTTACGGATAGCTGAGCGTAAATATCCGTTTAATAAAGTCGTTTAATTAATAAAATACTTTAACTGTATAGTAATCCAATTATAGTTCGATAATCCAGTCAATGTTGATAACAGTTCGATAATCCAGTCCGTATCCTAACGATAATGCTACAACTACTTATACTTCGTACACTTACAGCGTCTTTAGTTCGCTACAGTAGTTCCTTATTAGCTCAGTTACACGCAGAGTACTTCATAGAACTATTCACATTATCAACACTGAGCTCTGACAGCAGCTCGCTTATATAATTATTTAGAGCTTCCAGAATGTTCTACTAAGTTCTATAATCTTCTACAGTCTGTTACAGTCGTCTATATTACCGTGGTAACACAATGACGTCATCACATAACAATTCCAAGTATTTGCCGGCACACGGCAGTTTCGTTGCCATGGTAACGTGTGGCGTTATATTTATAAATTCATAACAAAATAATGAAATAAATAGAATTAAGCTGAGAATTAAGCTTAAGATTAAAACATCGGTCAAAAATGAATGTATAAAAATGGTAAATCAAATTTTTATTTTGGGGGTGACCTTTTTTTGTTGCAGAAAGCTATTTGGGCCTTTTTTCATGATTTTAGGTAAAAGTTCATCGATTTATGATACAGGAAACATTTTTTTTTAAAAAAAATTAAAAAGTCATATCACTAATATATATATATATATATATATATATATATATATATGTTATATATATATATATATATGTTATATATATATATATATGTATACATATATATATGAGTATATATATATATATATATATATGTATATATATTTGTTATATATATTTGTTATATATATATATATATGTATACATATATATATATGAGTATATATATATATATATATATATATATATATATATATATATATATATATATAAATGTAAATAAAGTAAAAGAGTCAAACTAGTATACAAATGTAAATCTTTTTTTCTCAAAATATTTATTTTTTAAAATATTTTTTAATTCCAAAAAAATACACTTGTACAAAGTATTTTTATATTTATTGATTTAAGTTATATTTAATTTTAACTTTAAGCACTAGAGGCCTTTTAAAAAATCATCAGTAGAGCTGTTTTGGTATTGTTGCAAGATTTTTGTATTAAAAACAAAAATAATTTAAATTGCATATTGTTGCTAGGAGTAACTATTGTGATGGATTATATTCTAATAATACACAGGAAGTATCAATTAAAAGTATCATGTATTTGTTTGTGCAGATGCTTTTCAAATGATAACAAAAAACTTTCATTGTTTAGCTCAAGGAAGGCAAAAAGTTGGAAAAAAGGTTCAATTACACGTTGGTAGGAATGTTGACAGGTATAAACATGGTTGTCAAATCTATCAGTTGATAGGCCAGTTCTGCAACTAGAAATATGTCTGTTTATTCATAACCTTAAATTGTTAGTTTAACCAGAATATGTGACTTGTATTTTGCATGCCAAACATTTAAGGTAATAAATTATAGTACCATTAGATGTTACAAACCCATCTACTTCTTGAAGGTAGAGTTTGCATATTTTACACCGAATGTCTTTGCATTTAAAAACTCCAATCTTCTTATTAGTTGCTTTAACTAGTAAGTTAGGACTAGTAACTAGGTTGTTTTAAAGCTAATACGAGATGAATATTAGAAAAAACATTTTTGAATCTTTCAATATGAGATACTTTTAGTTAAAGGTTAGCTTCTGAGATTAAAGGTTGATCATAACCTTAAATTGTTAGTTTAACCAGAAGATGTGACTTGTATTTTGCATGCCAAACATTTAAGGTAATAAATTACATTTTTGCTGTTGCATGTGATGTGACTTTTTATTTTCCAAATAGTACCATTAGATGTTACAAACCCATCTACTTCTTGAAGGTAGAGTTTGCATATTTTACACCGAATGTCTTTGCATTTAAAAACTCCAATCTTCTTATTAGTTGCTTTAACTAGTAAGTTAGGACTAGTAACTAGGTTGTTTTAAAGCTAATACGAGATGAATATTAGAAAAAACATTTTTGAATCTTTCAATATGAGATACTTTTAGTTAAAGGTTAGCTTCTGAGATTAAAGGTTGATCATAACCTTAAATTGTTAGTTTAACCAGAAGATGTGACTTGTATTTTGCATGCCAAACATTTAAGGTAATAAATTACATTTTTGCTGTTGCATGTGATGTGACTTTTTATTTTCCAAATAGTACCATTAGATGTTACAAACCCATCTACTTCTTGAAGGTAGAGTTTGCATATTTTACACCGAATGTCTTTGCATTTAAAAACTCCAATCTTCTTATTAGTTGCTTTAACTTGTAAGTTAGGACTAGTAACTAGGTTGTTTTAAAGCTAATACGAGATGAATATTAGAAAAAACATTTTTGAATCTTTCAATATGAGATACTTTTAGTTAAAGGTTAGCTTCTGAGATTAAAGGTTGACAAATAAGATTGCTATAGAATGTTGTCACTAAAGGAAATATTTCTTTAGACTTCTTTTGTGGTGCTGGTCCTCGGTTTTGTATTAACATGTAAAAACGATTATTCTTTTATCTAAATTATAAGGAATATTCTTTTTGATTTGAAATGGATGATGGCTGTTATAGTTTAAGTAGTCATGAGTGTTAGTTTCTTATAATAAATGTCTGTTTGAATTTTTTTGTAATTTTCAAGAATAATTGCGATACCTAAAAATTTAATTGCGCTGTAGGTGTTATCATGTTTAGAAAACTCCTTGTCAAAATTGGTCGTAAAACTAATTGAATCATTTAATTCAGTAAAAGAAATTTCAAAATTTCTGATGTTAAAATGTTTTGGCCATATTATAAAACCATCATCAATATATCTAAAATAAAATTTCTCTATATCATCTACTTCATGGTTAGAAAAATACTGAGGTAGGATTATTGGAAAAAGATTAGTCCTTTCTAGAAACCCGATAGTGAGATAATCTGGTGCGAATTCTTTACCCGTGGCTTTACCAGTTGTTTGGCGAAATAATTGTTTATCGAATATGAAATTATTGTTATTTAAAATAAAAGATGCTGACTCAATTATGAATTCAGGTGTAAATCTTTTATTTATTAAATCTTTATATTTAAATATCCAGAACATGAGGGCTTCTAAACCAAGATAATGTGGAATGCTTGTGTAAAGGCTAACAATGTTACATGTCATTATACGACTTTCTGATTTTACTCTCTTGGAATTTTTCTGAAGAAATCCCAGTCATCTTTAAAGAAAGATTTTTGTTTCTTAACAGTTGGTGATAAAATTATATGTAAAAACTGGCTCAAATGAGATGTTGGCGAATTTATCTAACTCGTAATAATAGATATAAAAAATCCAAAATAATATCGCTTGGTAACATAAGTTATGGAATGTAATTTAAATATATATTATCAAAAAAACCAGTTTATTTTTCTTAGCCAGTCAACTATCACATCTTGTGAAAGTTTCTAATAAAAACTGCTTTACTGATTTGCAGAAATCTAACCTAAAAGTTAAAGCAATTTTTTTTCTTTGCTTTCCATATAACATAAGTTTTCAGCAATAAGTTCACCCTCTTTTGGCTCAAAACTTTTTAACTTATTTTGTTCTTTAGACTAACAGCTTTCATACAAAGTAACTAAAAGTTTAATTTACAGTTTAAATAAGTAAATACTTGATTAAGTTGTTGCATTTGTATCGTAAGTTAAAAATGGAATTATCCATATATTATTTGTTCATATGTAATCCATATGCTAGGTCACAATTTCCTAATATCATTTTTGTGCTCTTAAGGTAAAAAAGTGTGCTTTAATTTATAAGAAAAAAACAGAAAAAAACAAAGAATAATAAAAGAAAAGATTGCTGCCCCAAACCAAACCCTCAATTAATGTAGCAGCACTCTGGTGCGGGTCAGATTATTTGATAGTTGATGTATGTACTGAAACCCCTACAACCTCCTGTTTTTTTATTTTGTCATCCGCATTCAGATAATGTCACAAAAACATATTCAGTACATACATCAAGAAGTCATAAAAATTGACAAAAAACAAAACAAAATGACAATTTTTCATCTTTTTCAAAAGCACAACTCTCTTGAGAACAAACAGATATTTATTACTGCAAGATGTCAGTGTAAACAGGTGCTGTCTGATACTAAGTTCCATTATTTTCAGTTCACTAAATCTCATATTTTATCTCAGAAGTTAAACTTTAGAGACTTTTGAAAAATCTTCAACTGCATCATTAACAATGGTATGTCTAACATTCCATCTCTATTTCGTGGGATTGAACTTACTATCTATCCCAAGAATAAGACAAGAATATTTGCAAAGAACTTTTCTTCTAATTCCACTCTTTAATCTCATTGCCATTCACTTAATTTCAATTAAACAGGTTAACCCACTGTTAGACATTCAATACACTCTAGCTTTCATTGCTAAAGCCATATCTCAATTAAAATCTTCTATGGCTTGTGGTCCAGACATCGTTTCTGTCATAGGCTCCATTGTTCTCCAGAACTCTCTTTAATTCTCTTTAAACCATTTAATTAGTGCTTGATCAAGTCTTGTTTTCCTGCCTGCTGGAAAATCTTTTAGCTGATTTGTTAGTATTCACTTTTATTTGTTTTAACTTTATTGTAATTCAAAATTTACAAGCTTCTTTTACTGGGGTTTTATATATTTATTTTCAGTTTGTATAGTTTCCTTTTTTCATAAGTAAGAAAATAGGATACTATATAAACTGAATAGTTTGTATAGTTTATTTAAAGTAAACATAAAAATAAACAGTATAAACTCTCTATATAACTCTCTATATAACTCTCTATAAACAGTATAAACTCTCTATATAACTATATTTAACTATTCAGTTGATATAGTTTATTTAAAAATAAACTATTTTTAAATAAACTTATTTTAACCATGTAAAAGTTATTTTAACTACGTCAAAGAAACCTAACTTAATTTTGTTTTAATTTTTTGATGTTTTTTGGGTCTAATTTGTTGACATTTTATTGGTAATTTGCTTGTAAAAACAATTATATTCAAAATACTTTTCTTATTTTATGTTTTTTTTACAGTTATGTTGAATGTGGCAAGTATACTATACAGTTCATAATCAAGCCTTGTAATTCAATTTATCTATTTATAAACCCTGAAATAATTGACTATGCTATTGTTACAGTATTTTGTGTTATGTCATCAATCAAAATAATAACAAATCCAACTTTGGAAACATATCCTTATTTAGTTCTACCTTTAAAAAAAGAATTGGCATTGTCAATATGTCAAGAGTTTGGGTCTTATATCATATACACAATAGATTGGGGTGATGATTTTTTCCAGTTAAGTGACCAATCACAAAGACAAAGTCCTTTGGCTTTTGCTTTATCACACACATATAAAAATGTTGGAAATTATACTATTATTATAAATGCAAAGAATGCATTGCAAGTAACAAGTAATAAAATTTATATTCAAATTTTAAATTGTACTTTTCCACAAATTACTTTCAAATATGGGACCATAGAAAATCCTTTACAAATCCTGAGTGTCAATAAGGATTTTGTAGCATATGTAGATGAAGATAGCAGTGTTTGTTTTCCATCAAGTATTAGTATTTATTGGATATTAACAGGAAATAATACAATAAGTAAATCTCAGGGACTTTTAGCAAACAATAAAATTGTGTACTCATTAAGAAACAATCTGGATATTGGACTATATAATTTATCATTAGTCTTTACATACAATATGGTTACAGTCACATATATTTCTTACTTTATGATTATTGATTTGCCTTTTTATATTGAAATAAGTAATGGTGCATTTTGCACAATTGCTTACAACCAGAGGCAAGGTCTCAACATTTCTTACCAAAATTTTAGTATCAGTGCTTTTGTGAGTTCAGGAGGTAGTCAGCCAAAAATAATATATCAAGGAATAATATATAAATGGAAATGCCGAATTGTGAGTAATATGTTGTTTGCTTTAAACAGTTTAGCAGCTAGTAAAATGGCTAATTTATCAATTGAATCCAACACTTGTTTTAATGAATCATGGATTGACCTACCTTTTAATGGACCAGAACTCAAATTTAGTACATATATGTTTTTAGAAGGAGTGACATACCAATTTCAAGTTGTTGCAACAAACCTTGTTGGGAAATACTTACAAAGCAGCTTTTTTATACAAGAAATTACTTTTAGCCCTGGTGAATTACCAAATGGAAAGATCATGTATGTATTATATTGTAATATTAAAAATTATTAATTTAATATTAAATTATAGTATATATTACTATTTATTAATAATATTACTATTTATTATTTTATAATTATTATACTCTATTAAAAAAGATAAGAGATTCTTTATTTAAAAGAATTTTAAATGTTAAAAAACAACAATTTTTTAATCTAATTATTTTGGTGGTTCAATGACAGAACCTAATGAGTCTCTTAATCTTTTGCCATCACCAAGTTTGTAAACATCATTAATTTTTCATGCTTCTTAAACTTTTTTTGAAAAAAAAGTTTTTTTTAACATTAATTTTATTTTAGGATGTGCAATCTAATTATTTCTTATATTTTTTCCATATATGAGCATAATCATCAAGTAAAAAAAAATGTTATTTTTAGTCAACCATGATTTTTCTACAACAGTTTTGAAAAGAGAGAAAAACTTTACATTACTTTATTGTTGTTTCATAGAATCACAACATTTTTAAGTTTTTGAGCTTCCATTCAATTTGAAATGTATTGAGTTAACTACTTCATATTCAAAATCTAAACCATGACAACATCCCAAATCATGCAAACTATAAAAGTGACTTCATTAAAAAGACATTTAATCATAACAGTTAATTTGTTTTGCTAATTTATCTGGTTGATTAACAGATTTCCCAAAAAGTTCTCCGCAGTGGTAAGTTAATGAAGCTTATACACTTCATCTATTATTAAGACAAACTGATGCTGACAATCAGTAAGTTTGCTAAACAATAACATTTTCATTGATTAATTTAAAAGCTTTTGATGTCAATTTTTGAAAAGTAGAAACACTGGGAAGGTGGTAATCGTTTCTGATTCATTTATAAAATGCTCTTGAAACAGCAAAATATTGAAAAGTTTGAATTACATTTTTCATAGAAGGAAAAGTTTCTAGAGGAACTTGTTTTTTTCTCAAAAATTCAACATAGTCTAAAAATCTTATGGCTTTAACCAAATTCAACCTTTGAACAACCATTTTTTTTGTTTGTCTTTTGATTGTTTTAAATAGTTACATGTTTTTTTTGTAAAATTTCTATAAGAATTTGTTTTTTTCTCAATAATTCAACATAGTCCAAAAATCTTATGGCTTCAACCAAATTCAACCTTTGAACAACCAGTTTTTTTGTTTGTCTTTTGATTGTTTAAAATAGTTACGTGTATTTTTTGACTAACTTGTTACATAACATAAGAATCCACAATGATATGTCACATATTTTAAAGAAGAACAAAATTTTATTGCAAACCTAATAAAAAATGCTCATAAAAAAATCAATAGAGTTTTTTTTTTAAATCCATTTTCTATAATAATAATATTGTAATTGTTTTGGTAGACCAAAAGTAAAATTCAGTTGATTAAAAACTAGTCATTTCATCGCATTTAAAGATATCGTAATCTTAGTAAATCTTTATTATTTTGCATTTGGTCGCAGACAATTTGCATTATAATGTATGTATTTATATATATATATATATATATGTATTTATATATATATATATATATATATAAATACATACATTATAATGCAAATTGTCTGCGACCATATATATATATATATATATATATATATATATATATATATATAATATATATATATATATATATATATATATATATGTATGTATTTATACATATATATATATATATATATATATATATATATATATATATATATATATGTATTTATACATATATATATATATATATATATATATATATATATATATATATATATATATATATATATATATATATATATATATATGTATTTATACATATATATATATATATATATATATATATATATATAAATGTATGTATTTATATATATATATATATATACACACATATACAGAGAGAGAGATATATACATACTAGCATGAGTTACCCGGTGTTGCCCGGGCCAATATTTAAACTGGCTTACCTGATATCTGTACACAAAAATGGGCCCAAAAAATGGGCCCCTGACCCTGGGGTTAGGGGGGCCTATTTTTGGGCCCCCTGACCCCGGTGGTCGGGGTACGGGGTCAAAACCCAGCTAAGAACCTTCTCCCCCTCAAGGACTACCCCCATGCCAAATTTCATCGAGATCGGTCTGGCGGTTTGGATTTCTATAGAGAACAAACAAACACACACAAACACACATTGCCCTTTATATATATAGCTGGAGTTAACCGGCGTTGCCCGGGCCAATATTTAAACTGGCTTACCTGATATCTGTACACAAAAATGGGCCAAAAAATGGGCCCAAATAATGGGCCCCCTGACCCCTGGGTCAGGAGGGCCCATTTTTGGGCCCCCTGACCCCGGGGGTTTGGGTACAGGGTCAAAACCCAGCTAAGAACCTTCTCCCCCTCGAGGACTACCCCCATGCCAAATTTCATCGAGATCGGTCTGGCGGTTTGGATTTCTATAGAGAACAAACAAACACACACAAACACACATTGCCCTTTATATATATAGAAGATATATGTATATATATATATATGTGTATGTATATATATGTATATAAATACATATATAATATATATGTATATACATACATACATATATACATTCATACATACATACATACATACATATACATAGTGGTATATATATATATATATACAAATATGTTTCTATATATATATATATATATATATATATATATATATATACCTATATATATACATATATATATATATATATATATAAATATATATATATATATATATATATATGTATATACATACATACAAACATACATACATATATATATATATATATATATATATATATATATATATATATATATGTATATATATATATATATATATATATATATATATATATATATATATATATATACATATATATATATATATATATATATATATAAATATATATATATATATATATGTATATCATTATTTTTAGTTGTATAACAAATTGTGCAGAAAAGTTAAACATAAGAGATCATGTTATTTATTATTTTTCTTGCTTGAACTGTGATGAATCCCAGTAAGTTATATTTAATTTAAAGCATTTTATAAGCTATATTTTTTATATTGAAAAATAAAATTTTTAAATAATAGATTGAGTAATTATACTTATTTTCTTTTGTGTAAAAATTTTATTGTATAATAAATTATATTAAAAAAAAAAAAAAAAATTGAGAGCTTGTTGGAACTTTCTCTGCAATCTATTTTGTAGGATTGTTAATAAAGATTATTTTTTTATTTATAGATACAACTACTGCAGAATAATATAGCAGTCTTTTTTTATTTCCTCTTTTTTTATGTTTATTAACTTTTGTTTTAAGTTCAATAACATTATGTGCCTCAACAGTATTTTTTGTTCTAATATATAACAATTCTATTAATGAAGAAAAGTTTTGACGCTTATGTGGTTGATATTGTTTTTTCTATTTTACTTTATTAATGCTGTTAGAGGTTTTTAAAAAAAACCTTTTTTAAAACATTTTTTTGTTTGAACAGTAAGTATAGATAAAGAATTTTGAGTTTTGATTTAAAAAGAAGTTTTTTTAGGTTTTAGTTTATGTCTTTAAATTCTTTGAAGATTTTTTTTTTCCCCATAAAAGTTCCATAAAAATGTTTGAAAGTCTTACCAATGATGTGTATAAATTTTTAAATAATTTTACATTTCAATTAATGAATATTTATTCAAGCATCCAGCTTAGGTTAGCTTTTGGCACAGCTTTTTTCATTGGATTTCCATTTCAAGAGAAAGAGGCAATTTTTATGATTCTTGTTTTATGTCATAAAAATATTTATCGTAATTGTCAACTGTTATCAACCATCACTACTCTCTGCTTCCTTTCATTAATTAGGAAGAAAGACATATAATTTCTTTGATAGCATAT
This sequence comes from Hydra vulgaris, assembly GCF_038396675.1. Classification (NCBI taxonomy): domain Eukaryota; kingdom Metazoa; phylum Cnidaria; class Hydrozoa; order Anthoathecata; family Hydridae; genus Hydra; species Hydra vulgaris. The sequence goes on along the minus strand of NC_088932.1, from coordinate 1,993,232 downwards.
GCTTCAAGTTTTAAGTTTATGTGAAGGAGGAAGGGCAATATGTGGTACTAAATTAAACAATTAAAAAAAAAATTAAATTAATTAATTGCCAAGTTTTGAAATTGCCATATGAAATAAATTTAAAAAATCACATTGTTCAGTTTTAGAATTTTGAGAAAAGCTATTTTGAACTAAATGAATTTCCAACTTTGGAATTGAGAATGTTTAGTAAATATGTCTCATTGCCTCATAATTGAGATCTACCAAGAAATAGTCAATGGATAATAATAATTTGGCTTTATTAAATCAAATATGACAAGTCTATAATTTATAATTAAATAAAAAAAAATATTTGAGATGTCATAAATATTCGGCAATTTAATAAAAAAGGCGTTTAATTGTCTTTCCCATTTAAGTTAAACCATGCTTTAAGTTCAGGTTGTCGTAAAAATATCATTTTTAATAAATTTATAGTTCTTTGTGCTAAATAGCATTTTCTGAAAATTCCTCAGAAGTGCATGATATACCTGAGCTGGTTTTTTTTCAATTTTTCTGAATGGTTTGAAGAGTGTGAAACTTTTATGCATAACCGTAGTTAAGATATTTGGTGTAACAGTCTACAAATAATGTGTACTGTGACACAACCTATTTATAAATGCCCACAGTATAGTTGACTTATGCACTACAACAAAGCTGGTTAGAACCCTCAAAATAGTTAAATGTTGAGGAATATTTTGCCGAATATTTGTGGCATCTCTAATAAATATAGAAAATGAATGTCATTTTCAGCTTTTATGGTGGTATTGATTTTATTGAATTTAATTCTAAAAGTTTCAGAGATGTTGAAGATTTATTTTTCCTTTGACTTCCATTGATTAACATTTCATAAAAAAATCTGTTTACATGAAAATTTTGTTCAAAGTTTGTATTTTTTGTATCTTAATAAAAAAAACATATTTACACAGTTACATCTTCATTTGTTTATCTTTCTACTTAACTTGTGTATACATCAGTTATATTCTTTTAAAGTTGGTTAATTTTATATTTAAGAACAGAAAATGTTTATTTTACGAAGCATAGTTCTTTATAAGATCTGAGGACTGCAAATAACTATTTGACTTGAACATTGATATGGCTAACAATCTGAAACAGAGGATGACATACTGTCGTGTGTGTAACATCCAATACTTTAGTAGTTACTGGATGTTACTAGTAGTTACTTTTCTTTTTTTAGGATTTACTTCCTTTCTTTTTAATTGTAATAGTGTAAAAGGAAATTCATTAAAAATTGTCTTTAATAAACAACACTCTTTTTTTTTTTTCAATAACCCTGGGTTCATCTATATATATAACATCTATGAATTTATTAAAGATCTCATATTACTTCTAGTTTGAACCAGGGAAGAATAATAGGTACAAAAAGGTTTTTATTTTAAAATTATTTGACAATTTTTATTATTATTAAATCCATTTATATAAGGTTATTTACAATTCGCAAAACAATGCAATTTATTAAATCTATCATATAAGATTATTTGCAATAATCTAAATCTGTCAGCAGATTTTTAAATCTGAGTTGACTTAAGTTAGTTTTATATTTTTTATTTAGTTGATACATAATTGCTTTTAATAAAGATTTTTTGTAATTATTGTTATTGTTATTATTTTAGGTTTTATTTTATCTCATTACCAATTTATTTTTATTAAAACAGGTTATCTTAAATCTGTCTTATCATACTGTTTTAAAAAAAAAAAATGTATATGAAAACTGTAAATGATAATAATAAATAATAATAATAATAATATAAAGAATTTAGCAGAGTAACTAACATAAACCCTGCTATGATAAATGTCACTTCTTTTTTTGTTTTAAAAGTTCAGTTCTAGCTGATTTTTAAAGTCATTGTCTTATACGGCAAATACATATGGGGTTTGCGAGAGAATTCCAGTTAGACGCAATGCGTTTGCAGAAGAAGAACTCTCTTCGCACACATTTAGCTCTGCCTGATGTTGAAGTTGATGGCATTGTTCCTTTAGGCCTCTGGCTGGTCTCTGCACACTCTGTGCTAGAGCTAGTGGATTCAGTCTACAATGCTTGACTTTGTTGAAGCCATAATACATTTTGAAGTATTAGATAAGATTGCCTCTATACTGACTTTCAGTAATTGAATGTTGATAGGAGCTTGTTTTTGACAATAACTAAGAGGGATGAGATGAGGTGTTTAAGTTGAATTAGATAGTTGAGATGAGGTTCAAGCTCATAACTCTTCCTTGTACTGCTTCAAGAGTGTCAATGTCTCTGCATTAATATGGATTCCATGCAGAAACTTGAAAATGCTTAACTCAAGGTGTAGTCATACATAAGTTTTTTATAGTATACAAAAGCTGTTGACATACCAAAAGTGGAAAGTTCTTTTCAGCATACCTAGCACAACTTGGTTCCACCACTTGAGTTGGTTATTGACAATGATGCCAAGGTCACTCTCAGAGTAGGTCTTGTCGAGGCTGTGGTTGTTACCAAGGTGGTCATTCAAGAACCCAAATTTAATAAATAAGGCTAAAGATCTTTGCAGTCTTTGGCCTTGTTTATTAAAGCATAAAGAGTTTGAGGGTTGTTTTTACATTTACTAATGATGCTTTGTTCATGTGAACAGAGAACTTTATAAACAAGTTTTTTGACATTGCAAGAGGTTTTGTTAAACGCTGGTTTTACAAGATGCTTTGGTCACATGGTGATGCAAAGAGACTTTTACTTGGTACAGCAGAAACTTTTACTACTAATGCATAGCACTGGTCAACTGTTAGGTAACCAAATTCCAGAACCCAATCGGAAACTTTGAAGTAGCTGATCATGTTTTTAAAGTTGGTATGTTTATAAATAAAATGTTTTCAGTTTTTGTCTGGTGTTTAAATAAAACGCCTTGATTAAAATTAGTGGATCGCATGTTTGTGGTTTATTTTAAAGGATCCAAATGGAGGTATGATTTTTACATTAAAGATATGTTGGATCATATAAAAATACATGGTCAAGTTGATTTTTGGGAATTTTAGTTTTTAAATGAACTGAATAAATAAGCAGTCTTAAACAGTTTCAAGGAATGCGCTTACCTGTGAATTTGTATTGGTAGAGTACCCACCTGAGCTGTTCCACTTGATTTTTGGGTGGTTGAAGTCTCCAACAATTAGTGCGATAGTGGTGTAGTGGTAGAGAGCTTGTCTCATAAGTGAGAAGTTTTAAGTTCAATCCCCACCACGTCTCTGGTAATACCGTGTAGTAGTAACTTGTTTCTCCCCACAGTGGCCTTGTATGTCAAAATTCGCATTTCAGAGTTATAGAGTTGAGAGAGGGTTGTAATCACCAATTAAGTTGCTTCCCCAACTGTAGTGGTCTTTATGGCCTTGGGGAGGAGAACTAACAAAAATAAATAAATAAATTATGAGTTAAGTGAAATATTTTTGCTTGACTAGAAAAGATGCTTGGTTAATAGTCATGTTTATGATTTTGTTAAAATAAAATAATTTATTATTAACTTTGAAATAAACTAAAGATTGAAAATATTCTGATTTTATTGTTTATGTGTTTAATGAGTTTTCAGCAGTGTAAAAGATTTTATAATAAATATCTTATGATAAATGTGTCTATATAGTAAGGGAGGTCGATTTTGTCCTTTTTTTAAAAATTTTACTTGCTTTGCCCTCAGATAGTTAAAGAATCGTGTCAGAAAATTGAAACCATAATCCTTTTTTTTTCAAATTTTTTGGAAAGGATTAGAAAAATTTAGTAAAAACTTCAGTTTAAATAAAAAATTATGTTACAATTAAGAAAAGAGTATTTTATAACTTTAGTTTAATTAAGAGTGATTTTATAACTTTCCAGTTTTTTTTATGAGAACTAATTTTTTTTTAAGCTCTTTCCTCATTTAAAATAGGAATGTTTTTGTCACATTACCACATGCAAATCACAAACAAAAATTTACAATTATCACTAAAGTTATATTTAGAAACCGCATAACATACATAACACAAGACGTTGATATTTTTCCTCAAAATGAAAAACTGCGGTTTCACTAGTTAATTCAATTTTAGTTTGCACCTATTAACTACTTTTTTTAATTATAAAACATTTTAATATGTTAAATATACTATATATTATTTGCTATATAATACATTACAGCAGCATATGGTATGGACAATGGTAGGAGAAGTAGGGAAGCAGAATTTGATCCCCAACAGTTAAATGTAAAACCTTGAAGATATATGAACAAAGTTGAAGATAAAAAAACCTTGGAGTATATTAACAAAGTTAGATTGATAGCTCAATTTAAACTATTACTTGTTTCTCTTTTTTTTTTAAATTTTTTTAATTTATCTTTATATAAATGAAGCACAAAGCGCGCTCACCTAAATTTAACACACTAAACCCAATTATACAACCTTAAATTCCGATCTAGAGCTCAAGGCTAAGAAAATTATTTAGTTATCAAAAACCTTTTAGCTCCATGGGTGCAAAGGTCCTGCAGACCAGATCTGCCTTAGATTCCTCATAGATAGAATAAATCTTCCAAATATTACTGAACAAAATAATAAAATTTTGCAACAATTTATTCTTGGTGTGGGTAAAATAAAACTTATTTTAACAAGTGCATGCTTTTTAATTATTAGTATTATAATTTGATATATCAATATGCATTATAAAATATGGGATGTGGAGAAAGTTAAAACAATAAATATTTATGCATTATAATCTTTTTTAGAATTAAGCTTTCTTTTCATTCGACTTTTTTGTTTTCCTAATACTAAGCCATGCCTGTTTTGTAAAGAATAAGCTTTTTTTGAAACTTTAGAAATAAGCTATACAGCACACTCAACAGACTGAATGTGTAATGGAAAGTCCCACCCAAGCAAACTAAGATCTGGTTTGCATTCAATCATATTTTGAAGTTACTGAAAAGATAAGCTCTTAGTAGCAGGAGGCTCATAGATTAGTTGATAATCAGAGACTAGCTCTTTTCTTGTATCACACTCAATATTCAAATTTTCTATGTTAGGAATTTTGTTAACTCTAATGCCACCATTGATTTTATCAACTGGGGCAGCTGGAGGATTGTCTCGACATTTTAATATCAGCTTAACTGCTCTAGTTCATTCATATTCCAAATCATCTACAAGGAGGGATAAAAGAAAGTTTTCTGGGAGAAGGCTCTAAGCATTTTTTATAACAACAGGTAGTATTATGTCTTGCATAGGTTGGTTTAATGTTTTTATTCTTTTCAATGTTGTGTGTAAAACTCTTGGACCTTCAGTAAAGTTTTCAGATTTCCTAATTTCAAACTAAGTTGGACCATACTCTGTTTGTATGTACTTAACAATTTCTTTAAGAACTAGAGTAAGTTGTTCTGTTCTTGAGTACAAAACTAAAATTCATATTGCTAATAGCATATGTGGATTTATAGCACCTAAATTTACATAGATACTTTTTTCTTTTGACAATAAATTAAAATTAGAGTAACAAATAAGAGTAAGTATATAAATTTAGACTACAGATTAATTTAAATTTATATTTATTTAAGTTGTGCTTACCTGAACTTATGCCACATATATATTCGAGTGATAACCTTTGATCAAATTATTAGTCATTGATCACACTCTGTTCTGGAACAACTAAACAAGTCAAAACAGGTTCAAATTTGGCAATAGGTTTATTATGATGATCTTGTGCAGCAGCTTTTAATATTTCACCATAAAATGTTGTTGGAGTGTTTGTACTGCCAATGAGATGTTTTATAAAATGGGGCAAAAGTAACTCATTGCAGTGAAGTGCACAACCAATTTTATGAATTATTCTGCTAACTTTTTGTTCAAGACTGGCACAAAGTCCAGTTTTATAGCCAGTGTTGACATTTGTACTATTCAAAACAATTCGTGACATAGACTCAACACTGTTGTAAACACTTCATAAGCAGACAGTGCTAAACTGTCTCCTATTCCATTTAAAATGTCTCTATATGTAAGATATTTTCCTTTCATTACTCCTGATTCTGCTGTAAAACTTAGATGGTGAACCTTTTCAATTAATTTTTTTTTGCTTAGGTTATCAGATGATATACTGTGATAAACTAAACTACCTTTATTGTCTTTACTATCACAACCAATACAAGTTAAATTTTGGACTACAATATCATGTTCAGCAACAGACTACAGGCAAACCCTTTTTTTAGCTCTATCCATTTTACTTTTATCCAAAACATCAGTTTCGTCAGTTTTTGTAATGATGTCAAGATCAAGAACAGTCCATTTCCAAGAATATATATATATATGCTTTTAATTTTTATTAAAACTTATATCTTTTAAATAATTATTTACTTCAAAATACAAAAAAATGCTTATTAGAAAAACTTTTAATCAGAAAAATATAAATTTATTTTTACACTGAATCAGACAATATTAACATCAAATGCAGACGATTTGCCAATATCAGAAAAAGTAACTGCAACGCTTTTTGGACGCTCTACTAATTTTCTTTTTTCTTTTTTTACAGCACTACCATCTGTTGGACCTGACTGAATGTTTCCTTTTGTATTAACTCTTGACCTTAAGGTCTTTGATGTATTCTCTTTCCTTAAGTGGAATCTGAATAAATTGAAACAAAATATCATAGATTTAGCAAAAGGAAACTAGCACTACTTTTAGAAACTTATATAACTACTTTAAGAAGAAAGTTTAAAGAAACTAGTAAAGTAAAAAGAAAGTAGAAAAAAAAAGTAGAAAGTATGTAGAGAAACTTTAGAAGAAGTTAAAAAAACCTATTCCTAAGCTCTCTGGGGGACAAACACATACAAAATGTTTTTTATTACATATTAAATTTTTGCATTTCACTCCATCATCATAGCAGGGAACTTCGTCTAAATTACATCTGCAGGTAGATATGTCATAAAGGTTTTCCAATACACTATATGCAGCAGTTTGAGGTTTTTTTTTTCTCCTTTTTTCCATTAATAAGTTTTATTGTGTTATATGTTTTAACCAGTTTTTAATAAATTGACACATTTTTTTATCACGCGCAATTTTGGGTTTACATTTAGCCAAATGTTTACAAGTTCTTTTAAAGTTTTATCAATTATCAAATTTCTTTTTTTTAAATTCAGACTGCACGAAATAAAAGTATCTATAAATGCCTCCATATATTGGTAAAAGACGAGCAGGAAAATCACTTTTTGAACCTCCAATGAAATTTTTAGTAGTTTGTCGTGTTTTTGGAGCCATTTTACAACAAGTTTTAAGGCACAGCTATGTTTAACAGCTCTTTATGTAAACTCTTAACAACACTTTATGTTTAACAGCTCACTTATTTACAATGTTTTTTAAACATATTTTTCCCATGTTTGTTATTTTCTTTTGAATTGCGAATGTTGTAAAAAATGAACAAATTTGTACTTATAAACCTTAATGCAAAAAAATTGATTCAACTTTTTAGATACACATAATTTAGTACACATAAATTTATGTGTAAAAAACTTGAGTAAGTTTAAATAAAAGTATGCAATATTTTACTATATTATATTATGCTAGATTGTCTTATATTTGGGAAGTCTTGAATGATGATGGTGAATGGCCTGAAGAGTTATTACAAGAAAATTCAACGACAACTGGGTTTAAAAACTCTTATCTTGTAATAAATGTTGAAACATTATTGGATTCAAAAAATTACACTTTTATATTAAAAGTTGGATATATTGAGTCTCCCTATAAAGCTTTGTTTAAAATTAAAAAACAAACATCATCTTTGCCTCATCCAGGAACTTGTTTTGTAAGGTAACATAATTTTATTAAAGAGGTTGAAAAATCTTTTTTTTTTTTTTTTTTTTTTAAATAGTATAATATTTTTACATTATTAGTAATAATACTAATTGTTATAACTAAAAATTTATACAATTATTATATGACTAAAATCTTTTATCCAAGAAAATGTTTCTCATGTTGTTGTTTTTTACATTATTAGTAATATGAAAAATGCTGAAAAACTTTTGCAAGAAAATGTTTATCTGCTTATTTTAAAATAGTTTTTTCTGATTATAAAAATTTATAACATGTTATAGGGGTATTCAGCTCTCGGAATCAGGAAAAATAAGGTATAACCTCTTTTAGGTTAGCATAAGGTTGGCAAAAAATTTAGATAGAGGGTTCAACAAATTATGAAATTTAGAGAAAAACTGAATGTTCGCTAACTGTTCTATCAAACTTTGGCATTTGCTTAAAAACTCGACAAATAACTAAACTGCTGTTTTTTTATTTTATCTTAATCAATTTATTTAAAACTAAAAAAATGTGTTAGTTTTTCGGTTTTTATTTTAATTGCAATATCAAGGATTTGAATAAAAAAGTTTTTTTGTTGCTTTTTTATATTGTTAGTTTATTTATAATTTAATAAAAATGTTTTCCCATTTTTATCTTAACTATTTAATTTAAAATTCAATTTTATTTATTTAGAATTAAATTGCGGTAGTAGTGTAGTAGTAAAGCGCTCGCTTCATAAGCGAGAGGTTCCGAGTTCAATCCCCACCACGTCCCTGGTAGTACTGAGCTCAACTTGTTTCTCCGCGCAGGGGTTTTGTTTGTCAAGGTTTGTGTTTGAGGGTTATAGAGTGGAGAGAGGGTTATAACCACTATTAAGTAGCCTCCTCGTCTGTAGTACCCTTCTCGGCCTTAAGGAGGTGAACAAAAAAAGAAAAAAAAATTAAATTCTAAATAAAGTAGTTATAAATAAAGTAATATAATAAAAACAAATTCATTTAAAAAACACAAAATTAAAACAATTATTTGATTATTAAATAAAACATTCTTTTTAATGTTGTGTACTTTAATTAATTAGTTCAGAGTTTAATAAAAAAGTTTGTTTTGTCATTTTTTTTTTTTAAATATGTTATTCAAAATTTGAAGAAAGTATTATTTTTTCTCTTAGAATTTCAACTATTTTATTTAGAATTTAGAGAAAATGTTTGTTTTACCATTTTTATTAAATTATTTTATCCAAAATTTAATTAAAATGTTTTTTTGGTTAGTTTTTTAACTTTATTTTAAACTTAATTAAAACGTTTATTTTGTGGTTTTTATTTTAATTATCTTATTTGAAATTTAAATAAAGCATTTGTTTTGCCTTTTTAAATTTATTTGAAACAGCAAATAGATAGGTTTTAAAATTTCGAGGTCTGCAAAAACGCCAAATGTCAACCCTAATTCCAAGAACCTAATTCTAACCCTAATTACATAGACCAAATTTTATTTTTCAATTTTTTATTTATATTTTATTTATATTATTTAGAATATTTGTGTTGTTTAATAAAAACCATGTAATAATATGTATTATATATTATTATATATTTTAAAATCTTGTCTCAATAAAATCAATAATCTTACTCAAAAGTATAAATAATATTTATACTTTATATTTATATATAAATATTATTTATACTGGGTATTTATACTTTATATTTATAGTTGGGTTTTTGATTTTATCGAGTTAACAATAACTTTTACATTATACAATAAATACATTAAACTATAATACTCTTATAAAAATTTGTATTTAAATAGTTGAAACTTGAACTATTAGTAATGTTGTATAATGATATGACATAAGCTGAATTTGCAACAGTTTAATGAGGAGTGCTTTTACAGCACTAAGTATTTTTGCAAACCAAAATAATGATTGAAAACTATTGAATGATTTTTGCAAACCAAAATAATGATTGAAAATAATGATTGAACTTCGCTCTTCTAATTTTAGAAAAAACATTAATAACTCTAGTTTTCTCACTTGCTTTGAGCACTTCTTTTAAAAATAATTTTTAGACAATAAAGTCTTTCTAAAAGTGAAAAAGAAGTTCACAAAAATACTTATGATTTTAAGGCATTAAAACAAAAATGAAATTCAAAAATGGTCATTATCAATATCATTATAGTTCTATCATTATCATCTTCACTTTTATCGCACTTCAAAAAATTTGTATTTGTTTTTATTTTTTAACTAATACAACAGGAGTTTTGTTGCTCATGTAACCAAGTCTTCTATCTTAAGGAATTATTTGTCTGTGACAATTTTAATAGCCAGTTTTCAATGGCTTTTGTTGGATCGTATCATTTCATATGTATATGAAAATTAAATATAATAATTTAGTAATTATTTAAATCTCTAATTAAAATCTGTTTGTTAAAAAAAAGTACTAAATTATTAGCCAAAATTGAAATGTTTTTAAAACTAATTTGTTGTAAAAAGTAAATTTAATGGTTAAACTGTATATTGTTAAACAGTATTTAATAATGATACAAAAATTTAAATAACATAAAAGTTATAACTGTATATAGTATAAACATAGTATAAATATATCAAATATTTGAATTTATTAAATAATAAAATCTCAAATTAAAATCGTTTATTTTTAAAGTCTCAAAGTGAGAGAGCAACAAAATAAGTTTTATAACTCGGATTTTGATTGGAGTTTGTTCTTTTTATGTAAATTTTAACTGAAAAAGTCATTAACTTTTAATGACTTTTAAATTTATAGTTTAAAGTTAAAGAGTGACAAAACAATTTTATAAGATTCAAGTTTGTTCTTTAAAAGTAAATTTTAACTGCTGCCTTGAACATTTTAATTTCATTACTAAATGTTAATCATTGAAATTTCTGTAAATATTACTTGAAAAAATTTAAATTTTAAAAACCACTAAAACTGTAATGTACATTGAAGTATTTTTTAACGAATTTATGTCTATAATTTTTCTCTAAATGCATAGAAAAAGTTAGTAAAATGTTTAATGTTTATCCATTTATTTAACCATAAAATCAAAAATTACAAATTTAATTATAAATTACGAAGTTAGGTTCAGTGTCACTCATATAGTTAAAAACTAATCAATGGAGTGACACCTTAATAAAATAAACAAAATTAAAAAAAATTAAAACAAGGAAATAATAAAGAAATTAAAACACAAGTAATAAAAAAAAGTAATATGAACAATAATGTTAAAAAATTCAGAATAAAAATATAAAGGAGTAAAGCTCAGGAAAATGAAAAAAAAAAAGAGAGAATGAATGGGTGAGGTAAGATGAGTGAGAAAAAAATGTAAGAAAAAACAAAAAATTTCAATCACATAAGTTCAGAAGGATAGAAAGAGAGGAAAAAATTTTCGCAGAAAAATATAAAAAAGCAAAATAAAGGCAAACTTAAATAAAAAAATATATACACACACTACTACATACAATATTAAAGCCTATATTACGCATTAAATTGATTGGTTAAACAAAAGTAAATATCAAGATATAGAAAAAGCAACAGCAACTAACACTGCTCTGAAATTTGACCGCCAGGTTAAAGCTAGTTTCAATTAAAAAATTTTGATTTATTTAGTCTCTACTAATATATATTAATTGGAAACAATTAAGTTTAAAATCAAAATCCCATGTTAAATAACAAAAAAAGTAAAAAAATCCCTTTAATTTGGGGGAGGGGGGTATTTTTTACATGGTCACCAGTTCTGAACTCCAAAAGATTTTATGATGAAATTTGAAATCTAATGATGAGTTTTGATGTTATTCAAGGTAGCCTTGAAAAAATTATAAAATCTTATTGGCCTATATTATGGTATTTTAGAAAAAAAACAAGGTGATTTACAATAATATGTATTTTCCATGTAGTTTTTAATGTTAATCCCTTTATTTTTACATCATGGATTTCATTTTGTATAGATTTAAAAACCTCAGCAAAGTTGTTGATAATTGATTTGAACTCTGGGTTCAAATGTCTTCTAAAAGCTGTATCTTTTACCAATTTAAAAGCTTGCAAACAATTTATTACAGATAATATCAAGTGTTGGCATTTTGGGATGTCCTTTATCACAGCTTGTTTAAGACAATCTAAGTATTTTGTTTGAGTTATTTCCATCCCATCCATCTCCATGGTATCCTTGAAAAATAATATGATACAAGAACAGCCAGATTTTAAATCCAGGATCATAGATAAATAATAAAACTTTGCCTAAAACTCTGACTGCTCCCATTATTAAATGCAATACTGGCTGAGCAATTTTATGAATAATAAATGTTTCAGGATTCTTATCTTGATAAATCAATCTTTTATTAATCACATTGGTATAATTTGACATTTTTTTTGTTGGACATCCATCATTATTATATTTATACAGTAATTTGAATAGGATTACCACCTGTTGATAAATTAAATATTGCTCGTTGTTTTAAATTTTTGTTCTCCAATTTATTCTTAATAATAATTGAAGCCACTTGTTCTGTCTGTAATGCACCAAAACCAAAGGCTAAACCAGTAAGATTTGTAACTGCCTGACTTTTACAGCAATTATGAGCCCTTTCAGCACCTAAAAAAAAACTAAAGCATTAAAAAACTTACATAAAAAATAAAAAATAAATTAATCAAGTTATTTGAAATTTACTTAATATATATGTATATATATTAGGGTGATGCATAAAAATAAAATTTCAAAATAAGAAAGTCTCATCTTCTAGTATTGTTACAAGTAATATAAAAAAATTAAATAAAAATTTTAGCTTTTTAAAATGATATTTAGGGGTAGCTCAATAGGTTTGAAATTTTACACGGAAACTGTTTCATGAACTTTTTTTGAAAAAATAATATCACTGCCAGGCCACATATTTTGCATTAACAATATGTATTAATCAAGCTAATTTAATCATATTAATTAACAAATTTGAAATTAATAACAGTACTGAAAGTCTATGACTAAAATTCTTTAAATCCGAGAAAGTCAATTCAATTCAGAGTACTCTCCTGATGTCCCTTAAAATGTAATAATTTTTTTGCCATTTTGAATTGTTCTCTGTGTTGTTGCACAATGTGCAGAAAAAGTTTTCTCTGCTTCTCGTTCTTGGTCAGTATTTCATTATACTGTGTGATTAAAGCTACAACTCTTTCAGCACAGTCATTAACAATTCTCAATCCATTCACTCTGTCTTTAGCCTTTTTGTACATGTCATCTTGTACTTGATGTAGTGTCAAAGCACAATCCAACAATTTCTTTTTTTACTCTCCATTCTGTTAAGCTAGAAACTGTGGCATCCGTCATTGATGCACCTGTTCCGGTCACAAGTTTGGGAACTCTAAGCAACTTTTCCGTATTTTCTCCCATTACCAAAATTGCTAAACGATCGACTTTTTCCAAAATCGAACTTGTAATGTCTGGTAGTAATTTGTTGTCTCAATGTA
>NC_088932.1:1970000-1975000 GCF_038396675.1 Hydra vulgaris | reverse complement strand
TTGTTAATTGCTTTTAAATGTATTATCCATTTTATTACATTTTAAGTATGTGTGCAAATAAATTATATAACACCTTTGGATATTTTATTTGTAAATGTTATTTCAGTTAAAAATTAATTTAAACATAAATCTATTTTTACTATAAATAAATTGAATAATTTAATTTTAAATTTCAATATTTTTAACAATTTCAAATCATTAAAAACAAAATTTTTCATAAAAATACAGGTCCATCTAATTAACTTAAACAACTGTACTATGATGTGTGTTTAATGTAGCATTGCTTATGACAGATTTATTTTGTTTGTGATGAAACTGTAATAATTCTTAAAATCATGTCAATGTCATTGTTTACTTTTAGCCCTCAACAAGGATATGCTATAATTACGAAATTTAAGATTATTTGTCAAGATTGGACAGATAAAGAGAATAGTGTATTAAAATATCAGTTCTTTTATGACAATGGTTTTGCAGAGAAATACACCATGACAACAAATGGTGATATAGGTTACCCATTGTTGAATGCCAAATCTCTTGATGATCCGATGCTGATAGATTTTGCATTGGGTCCTGGTAACATGAGTAAAAATTATTCAATTGCAATACTTATCAGAGTTATAGGAATTTATTATGCCTTCACAAAATATCCTGACATCTATATTCAGGTATTTTTTAATTTACTTAATTTATTTTTATTTTATATTAAATGTAATTTTTGATTTTGTCTAATCTCGTATTTGGATAGTTTTAAGATCTTATAAAGATATATTTGGATATATTTGGATAGTTTTAAGTTCTTATAAAAACTTAAAGGTTATTATTAGAGGTTTTAGTATTTAGTAAATAAACTTAATAATGCATTAAATGTTTGTTTATCATTGTCGTATAGATAATTATCATCTTTTATCTTATTTTTATTGTAAAACTGCTTTGTCTCAATTAGCTTTGTCTCAATTGGTTACTTTGTCACAAAAAAGAAGTCAAGTTTCGATTTGCAACATATCTCAATTGTTTTTTGTTTTTTAACTTTTTAAAGTGAGATGTAAAATAATCTAGATTTGAGATTAAAACACGTAAAATTTTTAATTATAAATAATAAAAAATATATAATAAAAATTTATTTTAGTTATGTTATGTCTCAATTGGTTACACTCTAAAAATTAAAAAAAAAATTTAGACATTTTAATTTCATTTTAATTCCTGAATGTTTTTTTCTTCTCTACCTTTTTCTTTTTTTTCTTCTCTACTTTACATTTCTTCTCTACCTTCTTTTCTTCTTTTTCTTCTTCTCTACCTTACATTTCTTTTCTACCTTCTTTCTTCTTTTTCTTTTTCTTCTTCTCTACCTTATATTTCTTCTCGGTTGGTTACATTTTTAAAGGTAATGAAATAAATAATTAGATTGCTTAAGCAACTTTATTTTATGTTTTACATAATGTTACTTTTATAGATTTAATAGCTTTATTTACCTTTAAAAAGTTTTTTAAATAAACTAACTAACATGCTTGTGGGCGAGAAGTTCCAAGTTCAATCCCCACCATACTCCTAGTAGTACCGTACTCAACTTGTTTCTCAACACAGCGGCCTTGTTTGTCAAGGATCGTGTTTCAAAGTTATAGAGTTGGGAAAGGGTTGCAACCACAACTAAAAAGTAGCCTCCTCGGCTGTAGTGGCCTTCATGGCCTTAGAGATGGAAATTAAAACAAAAAAGTTCTAGATTTTGCTACCCTATATTACGCTTTATTTGGTCAATAATGCATAATACTTCACAAGTTTTTATAAAGCCACAAGCAAAAGTGTATATAAAAAGTCAATCTTTCTTATATATACATTTTTTCAACATCTTTGCTTCCAACAAGGCTGCAAGCAACCACTAATAGAGTAGGAATTTACTGGGAAAAAAAGCTGAAGTTTATAGAGCAAGATAACGATTAACATATGACATAAAAGATTGTAAACTATATGAATAACAAAAACAAGATGAAGGAAGCAAATTCCAAAGAACTGATAGAATTTTTGGAGCACTTAAGGAACAGTAAAAGGATGAAACTTAATTGAATAATCAGTAACACAAGCATGAATTTTAGTAGATAGCACAAGAGATACTTGCTCTTTAGAGCAGTGCCCATATCAGTATCTATAGAAAAGAGAGGATCTATAGAATCTATAGAAGAGAAGATCTATAGAATAGAGATCACAATAATGTGATATATATAAATATATATATATATATATATATATATATATACATACATATATATATATATATATATATATATATATATATATATTTTATCTATATATATATATATATATATATATATACATATATATATATATATATATATATATATATATATATATATATATATATATATATATATATATAAATTGGTAAAAACACTTATCTAATTTTCTTCGACATTTTGTTTCTCCATCAGTAGGCCCATCAGGAAGCTTCCTGATGGTGAAACAAATTGTTGAAGAAAATTAGATAAGTGTTTTTACTAATTTATTATTGCTCTGTTATTTAAGAACATTGAGTACTCTACTTGTAGAATACACTAACATATTCTATATATATATATGTATATATATATATATATATATATATATATATATATATATATATATATATATATATAGATCTATAGTTTGTTGGCTTTGGGAAGAGCGGAAGGAAAAAAGTGATTCTTACGCCAACATATACATCACTTTTAATTACTTTTAACTTTCGTCCAACATTTCCGTGTTGGACGAAAGTAAAAACCATTAATTTAATTACAAATTAATCGTTTTTTAAAAAAACCACAAAAACGCAAATTTAATTGACCGGAATGTTTTTAAAAACATTCTGAATGTTTTTAAAACATTTTGAATGTTTTTAACAATATAAACAATGTTTTTATTTTAATTTTTTTTAATAAAATGTTTTTATTTTTATTTTTTTTAATAAAATGTTTTTATTTTTATTTTTTTTTACTGTAAATCATGCGCGGAGTGTTGCTACATCGACTATCTTATAGCCTGACTCGCAAGGGAGTGCTGCTACATCGACTGACAAATAGCCTGACTCGCAAGGGAGTGCTGCTACATCGACTGACAAATAGCCTGACTCGCAAGGGAGTGCTGCTACATCGACTGACAAATAGCCTGACCCGCAAGGGAGTGCTGCTACATCGACTGAAGGTTTGGCTGGGGCAGGCAGTCTATCATTATTAAAAAAAAAAAATTCCGGTCTTGCATTTTAATTTTTACTTTTTGTCAACAAAATATGGAAAAAACTTTCAGACAACATCTAAGGGTTCTAAAATATATATAAATATATATATTTATATATATATATATATATATATATATATATATATATATATATATATATATATATATATATATATATATATATATATATATATATATATATATATATATATATATATATATATGTATATATATATATACATATATATATATATACATATATATATATATATACATATATATATATATACATATATATATATATATATATATATATATGTATATATATATATATGTATATATATATATATATCTATATCTATATATATATATATCTGTATATATATATATATATATATATATTGAACTCGGAACCCCTTGCTAATGAAGCGAGTGCTACACCAAAACACCACTACCATGTTAATTAGTAATAATATTAATAATATTTGTATAATAATATAGTTATTTATATTATAATTATCTATTTATTTTTGTTTTTTTTTTCTTACTTTATCTCCTTTCTAAATGCTTTAACACCAAAAAATGATTTTATTGCCAAAATTCTGTATAAAAAATGTGAATCAAAGAATTTAATGACATTACTGAGCATGCAACAGTTTAAATTGAGCCCATTGATAAACACACAAGTATTCTACCACCTCCTTGAAACCTAAACTATCCTTTTATAAATTAAATCAAACAAATATTGTAAATCTGTTGTCTACATTAGCCAGTGACTAATTAATGACAATAAAGTCTACTTAACATATAGTAATACACTCTAGTACCGATTAAGTAATACACTCTTGTAACAATTAAGTAATACACTCTACTAACAATTAAGTTATACACTCTAGTACCGATTAAGTAATACACTTTTGTAACAATTAAGTAATACACTCTAGTAACAATTAAGTAATACACTCTAGTAACGATCAAGTAATACACTCTAGTAACGATTAAGTAACACACTCTAGTAATGAATAAGTAATACACTCTAGTAACAATTAAGTAATACACTCTTTTAACAATTAAGTTTCACACTCTAGTAACGATTATGTAATGCACTTAGGCTATAAATGATACAATTTGTCTATATATATATATATATATGTATATATATATATATATATATATATATATATATATATATATATATATATATATAAATATATATACATATATATACATATGCATATATATATATATATATATATATATATATATATATATATATATATATATATATATATATATATATATATATATATATATATATATATATATATATATATATATATATATATAGTTCTATATATTGTTGCATTTGGGAGTACATCAAGATAAAAAATTATTCTTTTGACAACAATGATTTAATTACTTTTGACTTTCATCCAACATTTGCGTGTTGTCAGAAAGTTAAAAACATTAATTTAATTACAAATAATTTGTTTTTTAAAAAAACTGCAAAAACGCAAATTTAATTGACCAGAATGTTTTTAAAATCATTTTGAATGTTTTTATTAATATAAATAATGTTTTTATTTTTATTTTTTGTAATAAAATGTTTTTGTTTTTTTATACTGTAACTCACGCGCGGAGTGTTGCTACATCGACTATTATATATATATATATATATATATATATATATATATATATATATATATATTTATATTTATATATATATATATATATATATTTATATATATATATATATATATATGTATATATATATATAT
>NC_088932.1:1902500-1965000 GCF_038396675.1 Hydra vulgaris | reverse complement strand
GATTTAGTTGATATAAAAGATGTCGGTGATGTTTTAGCAACTGTTTTATATGTCCCAGAAGAATTGACCCTTGAGACAAAGGTAATTTTTTTGTTTTTCTTTTTTTTATGCTTCTTTTTTTTCTTCTTCTATTTAGTAAATAAAAACTATGACTATCTGATTATAAATTCTATTTATTATCAAAGTTTGTTGAATTGTTATTAATTGTGGGGGAAACTGGTGCAAAATGGGGTACTCAAGCAAAATGATTTTTTACAAATATACCTTGTTCTGAGTGTAGAAACAACTAAATAGTGATTGATTTTTAATTATTATGTGACAAAATGCCACCATCAGTTGCATAAGTTTAAAATTTTAGCAAAAATTGTCCTGACAAAGTAATATGGGGCATAATGGGGTATTCCCTATTTTGCCCCAAGTGTTTTTAAATAAATTGTAGATTAATTATATATGTTTTTATGAAAATAAAATAATTTTTATCCTGAATACATTTATGTTTTATGTAACATATATCTTCTATTTATATTTTAAGTTCATATATATATGAATGTGTGTGTGTATGTATGTGTGTGTGTGTGTGTGTGTGTGTGTGTGTGTGTGTGTGTGTGTGTGTGTGTGTGTGTGTGTGTGTGAAAAATACTGATATTAAAAAAGCAGGTTTTCACATGATTTTTTAATATCAGTTTTTTTTTCGTAAAAATACTGATATTAAAAATGCATATTAAAAGAGTAAGGTTAAATTATTAGTTATTTATTTTAGTATAAATACAATGTATTTAAAAAATCATTGATGTTAATATTTTTTAATAACTTATATGCATTATAGCAAAGCACAAAATTATTAAATATGTAAATATGTTACAAATATTTTATTGTTAAGTATGAAGTGGTTAATTTAGTACTTTTGTCCTTCAGCTTAAGATGCTTTCAAAACAGTATTCACCCTAGAAAAAGAAAGTGAACTTGTTATGCACATTCAGCTGTTGGAAAAGTTGCTTTTTGGACTCAGCTCAGAAAAGTTAGCATATGAGCTGACAGTTAAAAACAATGAGAAACAAAGTTTTAATAATGACCATGGTGTTGATGGTTATGAAAAGTTAGCATATGAGCTGACAGTTAAAAACAATGAGAAACAAAGTTTTAATAATGACCATGGTGTTGATGGTTATGACTGGTAAAAAGGATTCATGGAGAGACATTCCAAACACTTTGTAAACCAGAGACTACATCAGTTACTTGTGGATTCTTTTTTTTCTTTACTTGAAGAAGTTATGGTTAAAACCAAGCTACATGTTGAAAATATCTGTAATTTTGACAAAAACTATACTTTTACAGTTCCAAAGTGTCTCTCTAAATTGTTTCAAGCAAAAGAAAGAGAGACAAGTTGGTTCATTCACTTCAACTGATAGAGGTCAGAAGTTTTTTGATGACTTTTTCCTTAAGTACCCTATTATACTCCAGTTTCCTCTAAATGTTAAAAAAATTGCAAATATATTACTAAATATTTTAATTATTTTATTTTTATGTCTTTGCACATATTTCTAAACACATGTAAATTTGTGTAAAAAACCTTTTACAAAAAAATTGTAGATCTGATCAAAGACTTGGTGATGGTCTTTAAAGACCTATTGCGCACTTTTTATTATTGTTGTTTTTAAATTTTTAAAAAATCCTTTTAGATAATCTAGATGTGTATTTAGAAGTACTCCAGTACAAATATATTACATATGAAGAAAAATAATAATAACTGAACATAAAAACTTTTATTACTTAAACTTTTTTATGTAATGAAGATTTATGGTTATTTTTTTATATATGTTGTGTTCTGTTTGTTTTACTTTAACAATAAAGTTACTGTTGACTGTATTTTTGTATAAGCTTTTTCTCCTTAAAATAGATCTATGTTTATTTTGAACATCTGTTAATTTTTTTTTTGTCTTTATTACTTATTCTCCTATATAAAAAAGTTTGTGGACTATTTTATATATATATATATATATAAATATATATATATATATATATATATATATATATATATATATATATATATATATATATATATATATATATATATATATATATATATATATATATATATATATATATAAAATAGCTTACAAACTTTTACACTCGGAATTAAGAAAAATGAGGTTAGCAATATTTTGCCGACCTCAAACTGTTACAGGTCAGCATAAGGTTAGCAAAAAAAATTTATACAAAAGGGTTACCATAATACAGAGAAACAAGGTCAGGGATTATTTACCAACCTCAAACCCTTTTAGATTGGCATTGCCAAATGCCAATCTAAAAGGCTATACATAGTATCATTAGTAACTATTGTTATTGATTTGTTTTGGTTTAAAGAAGAAGGCAATTTGGAAAAAACATCGCCACAATCATGGTTTGATTGTGGCGATGTTTTTTTATAAGATATCAAATTTTTTGTTTTTTCAGATAATAGTACGAAAAAAGATTCTATAATAGTATTATGCATGCATTGACTGTGACTGGAGGCCTATGGCATTCAATGTGCACATAATTAAATGAAAACTAAATGGTGTTATGTGCACATTGACAAAATTGTCACTGAATGCTAATCTTTTGCAAGTAGAGGTATCTTTTTACCACAGAGTTTACAATTAAATTAAGCCAACAGTTTAAACATAAGTTTTATATTTCTACAAACAATCAGACTATTACACAATCTGACTGTTTATTACACAATCAAACTGTTTACTACACAACCAGACAGATCATTATATGAACAATTTTTTAAATATTTGGCAAACGAAGTAAAATCCATTATGCTCAAATTAAATAGCCACAATTTGTATAAACCAGTTGAAGATTATTACAGATAGTAATGGAACAAATTACAAAGAAATTAGGAAAAGGTATTCTAATTCAATAAGAGAAGAAAAATTTGTGAAAAGAATATATTTGCATTAATCTATGCAGTTGTCTTGTTATTGCTGATCAACTCAAAGTTGTGCAGGAAGGTTCCTTTTGCAGCCTTGGCAAGCAGACCAAAAGTAATAACAAAGACAACAACCATGCACAAAATGGCACATTAAACACTTTGATATTTTACAACTGCTGATGAGATCTTCTTAAACTTTTCTTAGAGTTTGATTACATCTTTATATTAGTGTTTACTTTGACTAAAGTTAATAATCACTATAGATAGAAGTAATAAACAAATCAAATCAAGTATATTCTGAATAAAGCTGGAATATTTTTACATTAAATATTTATTATTTTTATTTTACATTAAATATTTACAAATATTAATAAGTATTAATAGCAGTAAAAAAGTTCAATAATAAAAAAAAGTATGAATAGTAATAGTAATTGTAAAAAGTATATTAATAATAATGATAAAAACTATAATAATATTATTGTTATAATAACAGAAATATAACTGTAGCAATACTTATAACTAGGGATGTACCGGAATTTTGTACAAACTGGAATTTGTGACATTTAGGTAGTTCCAGTTCCGTCCGAAATTACAATATTACAATATTTTAGGCAGGAATGCTAGAATTCATTTTTTAGCTTTTTTTTAAGACATGTGACACAGGCTGTGTAAATTAAATCAAAAAATCATTATCCTTCACTGGTCAATGAAGAATTATATGTAAACCTAAGTAAAAAATACAAATTTCTTAACAAACATAATGTTATTTGCATTTTAATTTGAATTATTTGCAGTAATCAGTTATGTGTGGATTTCTAGAAGTTTAAGAATGAAGTACAAAAAGAGTACCAGAAATTTTCTTACTGCCACTTCATTTTTTTTATTGCTCTAACTGTAGATTCACCCAAATTAAAATGTTTACCTATGGCTGTAGATCCTTCTCCTTTTGCCAAACTATCCAAAATTATAATTTTTTTTTCTAAGGAAACTGCACTCCTCTTCTGTTTTTGTTTTTTGTTATTATTATCACACATTTTTCTAAAATCAACAAAAACAATGAGATTTAAAGAAATAAATTCTAGAAAAACGTTAAAAACTTACAATTCCTTCGAAAAAACTTATGTTGAAGTAAAACCTTTTTCTCTGGTACCTGGGCAACAATCTAACTACCACAATATTCTTAAACTTTTTTCATCAAAAATGTTACCTGTCTCTGAGAATAGTCTCATTTTAAATGTCACTTATATTTTATATAGTTAAAAAATATAGGATGCCTAATACAGTAAATATTTCAATTTAAAACTAAATGGAAAAATAGAAAACAAAGAAATAATTTTAAATATAAATATTATGCAGGTTAAAACTTTCAATAAATAAAATTATAAGAAACAAATAAAAATAACATATTAGATTTAAATGAAACAAGAATCATATTAATGAAACATACTATTTTATATATATACAAGAATCAAATTAATGAAATATATTATTATATAAATATTGTAGTTTATAAATGTATATTATATAGCTACGGCGCTTAGATGTAGACTTTCACTTTCAATCTTAAAAGTAAAAAATTACATAAATATAAGTCTTGTTTCGGTCAGAACTCCAGCTGAAATTTTAATAAAAATTCCAGCAAATCCGGTTGCTGGAATTCAAAATTTCCATTCCAGTTATATTCCACCCCTACTTATAACAATAACAACAATAGTAAGAATAGTAATAATAAAGATAATAATAATAATAATAATTAATAAAAATATAGTAAGAATAATAAGTGATAAAAATATAGTAAGAAAAATAATTAATAAAAATATAGTAAGAATAATAATTAATAAAAATATATTAAGAACAATAATTAATAAAAATATAGTAATAATAATAGTTGATAAAAATATAGTAAGAATAATAATTAATAAAAATATAGTAAGAATAATAATTAATAAAAATATATTAATAATAATAATTAATAAAAATATATTAAGAACAATAATTAATAAAAATATAGTAATAATAATAGTTGATAAAAATATAGTAAGAATAATAATTAATAAAAATATAGTAAGAATAATAATTAATAAAAATATAGTAAGAATAATAAGTGATAAAAATATAGTAAGAAAAATAATTAATAAAAATATAGTAAGAATAATAATTAATAAAAATATATTAAGAATAATAATTGATAAAAATATAGTAAGAATAATATAATAGTGATGAAGAGAGTACTAAATAGTATTTCAGTTTAAGAAAGAAAAATAAATTTAATAAAAGATATTTAACTTTTATATAAGTATTATAGCACAACAGAAAAGTGAAAAATATTAGATAAATAGAGGCTCAGGGTGAGGGTCATAAATAATAAATTGTAGAAAGCTATGCGATTTATAGCAATGTTAAGATATAAATGTTGACTTAGTTCACTTTTAACTTAAATATTTTTTACCTTCCCACTCTATTTTCTTCATGTTTAAACTTTTATATTGTTATATAATCTTTTAATTTTTATCTTCAATATTGAATTTCGATAGTATTCTTTATTTTAGACTAATGCAGTGGATATCATTACAAAAATGTCTTCTCTACTGACAGAAGAAAGTATAAAAAGTATTGGCCCTCATATTTATGATCAGATTACGCAACCTTTTATTTTGTCAATATCGCACTTGTTTAATGCAATTGCTAACTTGAATGATACTGTAAAATCAATTGGTAAGTTTATAATAATAGTATACAAATATATATTTATATATATATATATATATATATATATATATATATATATATATATATATATATATATATATATATATATATATATATATATATATATTTAAAAATTAGTAAAAACACTTATCTAACTTTTGATTACTTCAACACTGTGTTTCATCATCAGTAGTAATCAAAAATTAGATAAGTGTTTTTACTAATTTATTATTGCTCTGTTCTTTTAGAACATTGAGCACTCTGTTTGTAGAATACACTAACATAATTTATATATATATATATATATGAAGACCTCATCGGAAAAACCGGCGTTGTCACATTTAAAAAGTATTGAGAAAGTATTTATTTATCATTAATAAAAGTCTTTATTTAAATGAAATGAAAATAAGCAATTTAAACAAATTTATATTATAATTTTTTTATTTTAAATTTATTCAAAACAAAACATTTTGTAATTTTTATACAAAGATTTTTTTTTCTTCGCTTTAAATAAAGACATTTATTAATGATCAACAAATACTTTCTCAATACTTTTTAAATATGACAACGCCGGTTTTTCCACTGAGGTCTTCATATATATATATATATATATATATATATATATATATATATATATATATATATATATATATATATATATATATATATATATATATATATATATATATATATATATATATATATATATATATATATATATATATATATATTTAAGTTTTTTCATATATTTTAAAGAAATAAAACAGTAAAAAACAAGGGATTATTTTAAGTCTCCAAAATTATTTCTGTATTTTAACTTTTTTTTCAAAATTTTTCATGATTAATTTGTTATAAATTAGGAACATATATATTTATGATATATATTTATGAGTATATAAGAATATTCACCAACCATCAAACCTTCGACTAGATATTCTTTTCAACTAAACTATTTTACATTCTTTGTTTATTTTGAACTTATCTTAAACCGTCTTAGTTTGTCTTCTCTTTTTTTAGTAATATTAATGTTCTTATATATTACAATGTAATAACTGTATTATTATATATAAAAATTTTACTAATACATTATAAAAGTATTACTATTATTACTATTACAATATGTATGGACTTAAATAATACTTCATTTTGAAATAAAGTATTTACCTTGAATTAGTATTCCCTGAAGTGTAATCAATGCTTTGACTTTAATATGGTTGTACAGTTAACTCTGGTTGTAGTTGTTAATTGATCTAGTTTGAGTAAAAAAGTAAGTAACTAGAAATCCGGACTAACTTTATCCTACTTTTAAAAGCCACATGCTAAACTTTTTTTTCCATGCTTATATCGGTTTTAAAGCTTATTTAATTTTCTATAAATTAATTTACTTGCTTTTAAATAATTGATAAAATTTAAGAAAAAATGATTTTGAATAATAAACTGCAAGGAAGAAACTTCATAGTAGATCACTTCAATGCTGAACAAGTTCCAAGAAGCATTAACTATGATATTATAAAATGTGCTGAGAACGACTCTAAACACAAAAGAGTGCAAGGAAGTGGTTGTGTGGACAAAATTATGACCCCCCCCCCCCCAAGGGATCAGGTTTGACTACAGTGACCGGGTTTCAATGAGGCAAAACAGTCAAAAATTGACATTTTTCTATTAGTGGAGTCTTGTCTCTGTCTATTGACAGAGACAAGACTCCACTAAGCGTTAAATACTGTAAACAACAACATTCGAACCCAAGCTGCTTGTCTGGCTGGCTGCTTCTGACTAAGGTATTTCCAAGCCATTTTTTATCCCAAGCGACTTTGCCGTCAACAAAACCATCTACAAAATGGATTTTATTAAGGAAAGGTTAGTGCCATTTTTCAACGCTTATTATGCTGATGGTAATTATATATTTTGGCAGGATCTGGTCTCAACACATTATGCTAAAACCGTGATCAACTTCTATGAGGCACATAACATCAATTTTGTTGAAAAAGTTGACAATCCCCTAACTGTACCGCAGTGTTGCCCAATCAAAGACTTTTGGCCTGTTTTGAAAAACAAAGTGTATGATGGTAAATGGCAAGCAAAAGACATGAAGCAATTTATAAATAAGAATAAATTTTTAAGAATAAATTTTTAGTAACCACCTGTTGATTATCTAAAAGTGAAAAAAAAAAAAAAAATTTTTTTTTTAAAATAGCAATATAAAATCAGTTCATTTTAACAAAAATAAGAAGAATAAAAATTAAATATAAAAAAAGATTATTATAAATTCACTTCTCCCTGAATCATGCAACCTACAACTTTTCAAGTGTTCTATCAACCTTTACACTCCTTACACTTTATCTCTTTTCTTTTTTTTCCTTCCAACTTATTAGTGGCTGCTTGCAGCTTTGTTAGAAGTGAATCAAAAATAAATACAAAATAAATTGATTAAAATAAGTGAAAAGAATTTAAATCTTTTTACCATGAATCACAAAAAGAAAAAAAGTTTATTCAAATATTTTATCAAAAAATCTTTTGAATATGAACGCATTAAAAACTGTTTTTAAGCAATACAAACACGCAATTATGTTAAAATTTTAAAAAAAAAGATCATTAAAAACTTTTTTCTAAAAATGGAAAAAATCTTTACAAAATTGCATTATCGTTTAAATAACGTTTTACGCATTTTTTACAAATGTTGCATTTGTATTAATTTAGATAATGGTTCAAAGCTAACTTAATTTTTCATAACAAAGATAAAACTCAACAATTTATTTTTTCATTTCCTAAAAAAAACCATTTCAACTACAGTACTGAAATAAAATCAAAATTAGTAATTAATGATTATATCTTTTGGGGATTATTAAAAATTTATTGTCTTGATTGATTAAGAACTTTATATTGATTAAAGTTTGATCTAATTCAATGCTTTCAAAACTTTTTGATAGCCCTAACCATTAAGAATCTAGAATCCTGAAAGAATGGAAAGCGCTATCTCTTAAAACTCAGCAAAAAGATTTTATTATATTATTATCACTATTATTGTTGCTGTTATTGTTGTTATTGTTGTTGTTATTGTTGCTGTTATTGTTGTTATAATTGTTGTTGTTATTGTTTTTGTTATTGGTGTTGTTATTGTTGTTGTTATTGTTGTTGTTATTGTTGCTGTTATTGTTTTTGTTATTGTTGCTGTTATTGTTTTTGTTATTGTTGTTGTTATTGTTGTTGTTATTATTGTTTTTATTGTTGTTGATGTTATTGTTGTTGTTATTGTTGCTGTTATTGTTGTTATTATTGTTGTTGTTATTGTTTTTGTTATTGTTGTTGTTATTGTTGTTGTTATTGTTGTTGTTATTGTTGTTATTGTTGCTGTTATTGTTTTTGTTATTGTTGCTGTTATTGTTTTTGTTATTAATGTTGTTATTGTTGTTGTTATTGTTGTTGTTATTGTTGTTGATGTTATTGTTGTTGTTATTGTTGCTGTTATTGTTGTTGTTATTACAATATTTTTTTTAATAGTTATCTATAAATAATACTCATAACCTATATAAAATCAAAATGAACACAACAAAATGAACACAACAAAACTTTATTTTCATCTGGTTAACTCATAGTTAGTTTATTTTTATCATAATTTCCTCATTTTTATTGAGTAATAATAACGTTTTTTCTGGGAAAATTTCTGGTATTATTGACAAAAAAAGAAAAAAAAAGACTAAATATAATTAAAGTTAAAATTTAAAATTTGTACACAATTTATGATGAGAACCAACTAAATAATACATTGTAGATTTTTTTATTATTTTTTTTTTTCAACTCACCTCTCAAGGATGAGAAAACCATTACAGACAAGGATGCTACTTAATTGTAGTTATATCCCTATTTCAGCCCTATTAATCCCAAACACGAACCTTGAAAAACAAGGCCGCTGCGCAGTGAAACAAATTGAAAACCGTACTACAGGGAAAGTGGTGGGGTCGAGCTCCGAACATCTTGCTTATGAAGCAAGTGCTTTATCACTACACCGCTACCACATTTTAAGATTTAAGATTTAAGTTAAAGTTTAAGCATTTAATTGTTTGAATAGAAAAAATGGTGAGTTTACCACAAAATACTTTAAAAAAGTCCAATTGTTGCTGCAAGACCATTTTGAGAATATAAAAGAATATGAAGTACATATTCTTTTATATTCATGCTATAAGGATGCTATAAGGATGACTGGTATTAGTAAAAAGTAATGACTGGTATTAGAAAAAAAGTTATATATAACATTAATAAAAATTAGGACACCTAATAATGTCTAGCTTTTAAAATAGTTTTTTTGGTGGTAAAATGTAAAAATCCAATTACCAATGTGAGCTGAAAGGTTTCTTTAGTTAACTATTTTACCAAAAGATTTAAGTAAAGCAGAACTGATATCAACCTAGAAGAACAGGTATCAACTTAGAAGAATGGGTATCAACCTAGGAATGTATCTCAATAAGTGTATAATCAAATAGTCCAATTCAGAATCCAGGGTCAAGTATTGCATTAGAATCAGTATTGTCTTAAAATTAAGTATTGCCATAGAAACCAAGATCATGTATTGCCATAGAATGCCGTAGTGGTGTAGTGGCAGAGAGCTTGCCTCATAAGCGAGAAGTTCCAAGTTTGATCCTCACCACGTCTCTGGTAGTACCACGCTCAACTTGTTTCTCCGCACAGCAGCCTTGTTTGCAAAGGTTCGTGTTTCAGAGTTATAGAGTTTAGAGAGGAATATAACCACAACTAAAATAACCTCTTTGACTGTAGTAGCCTTCTTGGCCTTAGGATGGTAAGTTTACATTAAAAAAAAATAGGTGTCAAAGTTTGGCTTTAATGGCACACAAATTTGACATAGGTTATGTTTAAAAAATATTTAAGTCATCAGAGGATTATTAACATCATTATTAACATCATTTGTATAATCATTTAAGCTTTAAGTCTTCTGGTATATACCATTGTTTTATTTAATTTTTTTTTTTATTGCGCAAAGAAATCGAAGTTTCAACCACAAGAGCTGGTCCCTTATCTGAACAGGTTTTTGTTATTTCTTGCTTATTTTCTTAATTTTTATTTTTTTTCCTTGTTTACTTATTATTTTAAAATTTTATTTAAATAATAATTTTTGAATTAGTTTTAAAAAAACACAAAAAAAGCATGGGCTTTTACTCATTATTGTTAAAATCATCATTTTTGACGTCGTCATCATCATTATTATCATCATTTGTTTAACACAGTTGTTGGGTTTTTTTCAACAACCTTTAAATATTTCATAACAAATTAAAGGACTTTCTTCAGTCTTCATTTCTTTAATCTTCAGTATAATCATTTATTTATTTTTTTCTTCAGTCTTCAGTATCATTTCCTTTGAATTACTTTTTTAAGACGTTTAGAATTTATTGTAAGATGAGACAATACTTTTGATGACAGAGAGTTATTCTTTTTTATTGGTTATATGGGTAAAAGAAGTTAAAAGAGAGTGAAAAATTAACTTTGAATCAAATTACTTTACTAAACATAAATAGTCAATGTACATAAAGACAAAAAAAGGAAATTGCCACTAGCCACTGCAAGTCCCAAGTTTTCACAGAAGAGAGCTTAAATTCAAAATTGTCTGTCAGTTCTAAACAATCTGAAAATTGAAGATATTTTGTCAAGTATTGAGTGTATAAGTGCATCATCTGTAAGTTAAGCCATTTTAAAGGTAAGGTTGCCAAAAAGATTGTTAATATAGATAAGGAAGGGCTAAAGATGGAACTCTTTGGTGCCCTAAAAAATAAGACAGACAATACACCCAAACAATACTTACATTAATTTTTTTTTTTTATAAACTCTTTTAATGAACAAAAATATAAAATAAATAAAAAAACAACCAAACAAAAACTTACAAAACAAAATGTATGGCCTAAGAATAGAAAAAAAAAACATTATTGCTAAAGCGTAAACATAATTTGTTTAGTGCTAAAGTAATAAAATTCTCCTAAAGTATTTAACTGAATTTTGTTTTTCTGCTGAAATATATCATCTTTGCTGAAGCATATCATTTTTGGTTACAAACATACTCTAGAGATTGCTAAATTGCAGACTTCTTACCATGGTCAAATTGTCTTTTTATAACTTTTTAAGTTCTTCTTGAACTATATTGTTTCAAAGATGACAAAAAATAAGTTATTTAGAGAAATTCAAAACTAGTAAATGATCAGGGTTGAAATTTGACCAGGGCTGGGGCTGTGATCAAGTCTGTGACTGTGGCTGCATAAAAAAAAAGTGTTACATTGTGTTACTGCCTAGGATGATTAATGCTGGATTTTCTTGACTCTACTCATAGATTTTTACTTGTACCTCCTTAATCGTGGCTGTGCAACTCTTCATGTTGTCTCATGAGGAGAGTACAGCTCTAAAACTCAGTCTAATAATTCTGAGGCTGTAAAATATCAGAGTATTAACAGTGCCATATTTGCACAGGGCTGTTGGTGCTTTTGGTGTGCTTTGTTAAGGCTACATAAAGAGCTCTAAGTTATGACTTTAGTTAATTAGCAGGAATGTGACAACTACATAGCTTATTGCTTGGGGTGCCATCATTGATTGAGTCAAGACTCTAATTATCACATGCTTGGCTTAGGGGTATACTTATGCATCAATTCACTAATTTGTGGAGAAAACAGATTTGAATCCTCTTACCATTCTTTTATGTGCATCTTAGTATCTCTTCACTCTATCACCTTTCTCTTTGTTCTTTATTGTTCTTCTTCTTCTTAAGACTGCACTCTTTTAGTTATAATTTCTGATCATATTGACCATGTGCTTTCTTTTTATCCTTCTGCCAAAATTGTTGTTATTGATGGTTTTAATGCTTATCACATTGAATGACTTAGCTTTATCACCACTAACCTTACACACACTAAAGTCCATAACTTCTGTATTTCTCTATCTCTTACTCAGGTAGTCAACTTTGTGAGTCATTTTCCAGACAACCCAAATCACTTACATTCACTCCTTGATTTATGTGTCTTATCTCTGACCATAGGTTTTGTTCAGTTTCTTTTTGTTCTTCTCTAGTTGGTTCTGACCATGCAATGATCTCTATAAATCTTTCATCTCATACTTATTCTTTGGTCTCATCCTATCATTGCACTACTTAAGAGTACTGAAAGATTTTCTTTATAACATTTCTTAGGCTCATACCTAATCATAATCATTTTTTTCATCTTTTTCAAAAAAATAAATCTCTTAAGAACAAACGCCTAATTATTATTGCAAGAAATCAATGTAAAAAGGTGCTGTTTGATGCTAATCTCATATATATTCCTAGTTTACAAAATCTTATCATATCTCAGAAGTTAGGCTCTAGAGACTTATGGAAAATCTTCAACAGCATCATTAACAAAGTTAACACTAATATTCCATCTCTAATTCATGGGACTGATCTTATTACTTCTCCCAAGGATAAGGCTGAACTGTTTGAAATGAACTTTTCTTCTAATTCGACTGTTAAATCTTTTGGCCAGGCTCTTCCTACCATTCTGAATGGAATGGCAGGAAGACATAAAATTAAAAGATTGTTAGACATATAAATCACTCTAGCTTCTGTTGCTAAACTCATATCTTAATTAAAATTTCTATGGCTTACACTCCAGGCTACATTCCGTTCTTACAAAATGTTCTCTAGAACTCTCTTGAATTCTCTCTAAACTATTTAATAAGTGCTTCACTGAATCTTGTTTTCCTCCCTACTAAAAAATGCCATCTCTGGTTCCAATTTTTAAAAACTCTGGAGAACATTTGGACCCCTTCAACTATCGTCCCATCAATATTCATTCTATTTTTATCAAGTCTTTTGGTCTTTGATCAACAAATTTCTAACATCCCATCTTGGTTCAAATAACTTACTGTCAGACAATCAATACAGTTTTTGATCCTCTTACTCTACAGCTGATTTGCTAACTGCTGTAACTGAAAGATTTTATTGTGCATCAGATGGAGGCAGTGAGGATAGGGGTATTGCTCTTGACATATCTAAAGCTTCTGAAAAAGTTTGGCATGAGGGGCTTTTCCATAAGCTTGCTTCATATGGTGTATCTGGAAAAATTTTTGTAATCATCAAATCATTTCTTTCTAACCACTTTACAAAAGTTTACTAACTTCTGGGGTACCTCAAGATTCTATCCTTGGTCTTGTTTTGTTTTATATTTACAATAATGATTTTCCTGACAACCATCGTCAGGAAGATCATATTTACAATAATGATCTTCCTGACAAACCATTGAACCAGGGAATTGACTATTACTCTCTACTTAGTTCTTGTGGAAACATATATACCATTGATTGCTAAGTTAGCATCTGCTAAGGTTGCTTCTCTTTGTTGTGCTTCCCATTATCTTACTTCTGATTCCATTCTCTCCCTCCCTACAAATCACTTATTCATCGCTGTATGGAATTATTTTGTCATACTTGATATGGTTTTTTTAATGGTGCTTTATCTTTTCTAGACAAGGCACCTGTTGTAAGTGTAGTTGGACCTACTTTATCTGCCAAGGTCTAGTTGTTTTTTTTAAACACCTTCACTTTCAACAAGGCTGTAAGCAACCACTATTAGAGTTGGAAGTTACTGGATGAGAAAAGATGAAGTTTATAGAGCAATGTAACAATTAACAAAATAAAAGATTTCAAATGATATGAATCAGAAAACATGAATACATTTATATGAATCAGAAAAACAATATGAAGGAAGTGAGTTCCAAAGAACTGATGCTGAAGGAAAGAAATTAGACAAATAAAAGTTTTTAGTGCACATAGGAACAATCACAATAAAAAAGTTTTATTGTTCGTTAAATTGAATTTTATTCGTTTATTTTAAATTGAATTTTATTAGTTCGCTTTATTGAATAAAAAGTCATACAAGGATGGATTAGAGATTTGTAGAGATAAAGAATAGAATCTGGTGTAATAAAGTGGCACCATGATAAAGATATGCAACCTTAGCAGAGATTTTGCAATGGATTTGGTATTTTAGTTTCCAAGAAGTAATAGTTAATCCTAGAAGACAAAGGGTAGATGACTTATTGAGTACATTACCATTAAAAAATATAGAAAGATCTTTTATGCTGCGATCACGATTTGGTAAAAGAAATTTATCTGAGTTAAAGTACACCAACCACTGAGAGCTCCATGCTGTAGCAGAAGTGAGATTCTTTTCAAGTTCAAATGTCCCCTCCAAGCAATCAGAGAGTGTTGGCTTCTTATTAAGACAGAAATATATGGTAGTATGATCAACTAATAATGCCACCTTAGATGTGAGAATATCTGGAAGATCATAAATGTAAATTAAAAAAAGTATAGGGCCAAAAATAGAACCTTGAGGAACCCCTGAAGTTACAGGATATGAAGAAGAGTGCTGTCTATGGAGGAACTTTTATACTACAATTGGTAAAGAAAGATTCAATAATCTTAAAGATGTTACTTGATACATCGTAAAAAGAGAGCTTATGGAGAAGACCAGCATGCCAAACCTAATCAAAAGTCTTAGAAATGTCAAGTGTGATAGCCTTAGCCCTCCCACATCTATCTACTGTACAATAACCTATTTCTTCTATCTTGAACCTTCTTCTATCTGTTAACAAATATGCAGTAGAACAAGAAGATCAAAGTTATTAGATTCAAGACGAGAGATTAAGTGTTTTTTAAAGACTCAAAAACCTTGCTTATGATGGGAAGAAGACTAATAGGAACATAGTTAGAGGAGTCAGATCGCTCTTCAGAATTTTTGAACATAAGAATAGCAGATGCCATTTTCCAGCAACCTGAGAAAAAAAAGACTGTGATAAACACTTGTTAAATAGTTTTGAAAGTATAGATGACAGCTCCGGAGAATATTTCTGCAAAACTATATCAGGTATGTTGTCTGGATCTCAAGCTATAGATGAGTCTAAGCAGGAAATCACTTTAGACACAGAAACTGGAGCAACACCAACGCCAAGCAATTGACCAACCTGTTTTTTGGCTATATCAGGTAGGATGTGATTAGTGGAATCAAGAGACGAGATTGATGAAAAGTTTTTTGAAAACAACTTTGTCTTAGGTTAGGTAACAAAATCTGAACCATGCAAGAGAGGAGGAATAACAGGTTTTTGGGGTAATAACAGATTTTTTTTCCTCATAGTTGTAAGGTTGCATCGCTTTCTCTTTTCTATAACTAATATCACCCTCAAAGGAGTTATCTTCTCTAGTTCCATCAACCAAAACTTATTTCAGCTTGACTTGTAATTCAGCAATATCGTATCCTTTTACCGTATCTGTCTCTGCATGCTCTAAAAATTTTTATTCATCTAGTTTTTTTCCCTGCACTTTAACCCTATGGAACTCTCTGTTTTTCTGACTCGTACTTATAACTTAAAACTTTTAAAGCCTTCTTTCAACGGTTTTCTTCCCCCTGACTCTATTCTTTGTTTTCCATTGACTCCCAACCTAATGGTGGTTGCTTGCGGCCTTGTTGGGAGGGAATTAAAATTTAATTCTAATTCCCTCCCAACAACATAATTTTTATCAAATTAGCAACCATCATTGGGTTGCTAATTTAATAAAACTCCCAACAACATAATTTTTATTAAATTAGCAACTTAATTTTTACTAAATTAAGTTGCTAATTTAATAAAAAATAATTAGTTTAATAACAAAATTAGTAAATTGATAATTAATTAATTAGTTGTTGGGAGGGAATTAAAATTTAATTTTAATTCCCTCCCAACAACATAATTTTTATCAAATTAGCAACCATCATTTAATAACAAAATTATTAAATTGATAATTAATTAATTTATGTACATAAACAAGCTAGTTATTTTTTAAATCTATGAAACTAAAACTATTTGACATTTAATTAGTGTTGTTTAAGCGTACATTAGAACGTTTTAGGCTTGTGTAAAATCATCACAAAGGGTAGAGTGGGGCTAGTTAAGTCCCACTCTAAGTTTTTTACTTAACCTGACTTCAGAGAAGTCAGTTAGATTAATTAGATAAATTCTAATTTCAGTTAGATAAATTAAGTAAAGATTGAGAAGATATTATTTGATGTTTACGGAGCTGATCAACCTGCCCCAAAAAGGTAAGATTTGAAACTATGAGGGCAAAGTTGAGCAAAAAATAAATGAAGATGCGTATTATGGAACTTGAATTAATTATCAATAAAATCTTTAACAGAAGCATGTCTATTATTTTAAACTTTTTTTTTTACACTTAATGACGTAAAATATAAAAATTTTATTTTATACAATTATCTTGAACAATGAAAAATTATGCTAAAAAATGCTGAATCAACAGCAATTCGTTTTAAATTTGCAGTAAAACTGCAATTTACAGCACCTTTGACAACATGTGTTGACAAGACAGGCTCAATAGAAGCTAGTTAATCGTATTTGCTATAAAATATTTTTTCGTCTTCTTTTATAAAGCGTATGACAAACTATGGAGCTTGGTTAAATAATCAATAAACCTATCATTAATTGTGGGCAATTCTATAATATATAAACTTTTTGTTTTATACACTTTAATGGTGTAAGTAGGAGAAGAGAAAAAAATAAGAAGGAGAAAGTGTCATAAAATATAAAAATATTATTCTATACAATTATCTCAAACAATAAAGTCTGATTTAAAAATTACTAACTTTAAAAATATATATGTATAATATATATTTTTGATATATATTATACATATATATATATATATATATATATATATATATATATATATATATATATATATATATATATATATATATATATATATATATATATATATTATATATATGTGTATATATATATATATATATATATATATATATATAATTATATACAATAAATATAATTTTATATATATATATATATATATATATATATATATATATATATATAATTATATATAATAAATATAATTATATATATATAAATATATATATATATATAATTATATATATATATATATATATATATATATATATATATATATATATATATATATATATATATATATATATATATATATATATATATATATATATATATATATATATATATATGTATATATATATATATATGTTTATTTTGAGCATAATAAAGCAGTTAAAGTTGCATCTTTTTACTTTAACTGCTTTATTATGCTCAAAAAACTTTTTTTTTGAGCATGATAAATCATGATAAAAAAAGCAATTTGTCCTTTTCATAAATTTTCAAAAATTCTCTATCTGACTCAAAGAATTTTAATTTTTCAACTCTTCTATTAACTCTTTTTGCCCTTTAACTCTCTTCTTTGTTTTCTGTCAACTCTCAACTTATGTTTTTTGTTGCTTGCAGCTTTGTTGGGAACCAATTTGTTAATAAAAAAATTACTAACATAACATGCCAAAGTTGACATAAAACATAACATATCGCACAACATTTATATCATTCCAAAGATGATTTCAGTACCAATCATTAGTGCTGCTGAAATTGTTAATTGCGTCAAGTCAGGAACTATTGATTCTGTAAAGTCCTTGTGCATTTATAAAGACCCCATTATCTAGAATTTTATGGAGGAGACACGTTCCGACAAAAGCATCATAGCTTTTCTTTGTACACATTACTTATATTTAGTAAATAACTTTTGCACAGTCTTTTTTTTTTTTTTTCTTTCATTAGAATACATTGTGTCACTTAACTTGTTTTTTTGTTTTTGATTGGTTTTAAAAAATATATGCGTTGAAAATTGGTTATTCTACTGTACATATATTCTGCCTGAAGACCTATTTAATATGGGTCTTAAGGTAGGACAGCTAAAAAGAGGGACAACAATTTTCTAATTAGAATTTAAAGATAAATTTTTAAATATTAAAAGTAAATTATAATATTAAAAAAATTTGTTTAACAAATTTCTTATAATAAATATTTTTAATAAGTAAAAAAAGTTGTCTTTTATTTTTCTATTAAAACAAAACCATATTTTTTACAGGTTAAAAATAGTTCTGAGTCAGTACTAAAACTCATTCAATCTATGGATGATTATTTTAATGGTTTGCAATACTACATTGCTAACAATGAAGATCCTACAATCGGTGATACACCTTCATTTAGGTTTTTTGTTAAAAAATTTTATGGAGATGGGTTGAAGAATATTTCATCAGACGAATATGAAGATGAACTCTTAGAAGAAAATGACAATGAACAAAGTGGTTTTGCTATTGAGAACCTTACTAATCTTTTAAATGATTCAATAAAATATTCAAGTCTTATTATAAAGGTTTTTTTTCTTTTGTATTTTAATCAAGTAAATATTATATTGATATTTATAATAATATTTTAATATAATATTTTAAAATACTTACTTTATTTGTTTCACTACTTTGTTCTAGTTTTTTATAGTAATTAGTTTCAGTAATTTGTACCATTAATTTGTCCAGTAATTTGTTTCAGTATATCTTCCACCAACTTTTTCCAATAATTTTTTTCAGCAATATATAGCAGTAATTTCCTTAAATCCAATATTATTTTGCAATAAATTCAAGTCAAATCAGTATTAGCATCATCATGGTTACCCTGGCAACCCTGCTACTGATAATTTGTAATCCTGTACAACTTGCAAAATGTCATGCTGCCTTGTATGATTCCTTTTTGCATTCTTAGGCAAAAGCTAGGAAAGCTTATATAACTCAAATAATACCACCTGCCATGGAGCTTTTGATTAAGAAAAGGCCAAAGATGTATCGCTAAAAATATTCATCATACGCAAATGTGAATGACATCCAGCTGCTATGATGTAGAAGCCTAGTAACTTATTATAACAAAAAATGTTATTAATATAAACAAGTTTGAAAATAATTTTAAGAGATGTAAATATATGATAATTAAATTAGTTAAACTTAGTAAAAAAATCCATTTATAATTTTTTTTTTTAAGACAAACTTTGCAATTTTCGGAAAGGCATTAACATTCTAATTATTGTCAAAAATTTTAATAAATCATCCCCCAACTGTTAGCAAGAAAATGAAACTTACATAACTGATCCAACTCTAACCTCTAAATCATTTAACACTTTTTTTACAAATGTTATTCATAAATTTAAATCCAATATTCTTTGTCTCAATTGTCAAAAGTGTCTTAAATATCCAAATTTACATAGTTTATTATTATCTCCAACAAATATTCCTGAAATTTCATCTCTTATATCTAAATTGAATCCAAAAAATCATTAGGTCCTAACAGCATTCCCACAAACATTCTTTTAGATTTTAAATATGAATTTTCAAATATTCTTTCTAAATTATTTAATACCTCATTCATAAGTGGAACATTTCCTGATATTTTGAAATTATCTTGCGTTATTCCAATATTCAAAAATGGTTCTAAACTTTCATGCACTAGACCTATTTCTCTTTGATCTAACATTAGTAAGCTTCTTTAAAAACTTATGTATTCTAGAGTGTACTCTTTTCTTAACACATTTAATTGTTTAAATGATTTTCAATTTGGTTTTCGATAAAACATTCTACTTGCCATGCATTAATAAATATAACTGAAAAAATTAGAAAAACTCTTGATACTGGTCATTTCGTTTGTGGTGTTTTTATCGATTTACAAAAAGATTTCGATTACATTGACCATAGTATTTTGATTTCTAAATTAGAACATTATGGAATTCATGGTATTGTAAATGACAGGTTTTAATCTTATCTTTCAGATCGAAAACAGTTTGTAAGTATTAATGGTTTTAATTCTAGTAACAAATTAGTTTTGTGTGGTGTTCCTCAAGGTTCTGTTCTTGGTCCATTTTTGTTTTTAATCTATGTTAACAACCTAACTAACTCTATTCACTTCTTGTCAATTTATCTGTTTGCTGACAATACAAATCTTTTGCACATCAAAAAATTGTATCATTCTTTATGTAAAAATGTAAATTCGGATCTAAAAGCTATAGTTCACTGGTTAAATGCTAACCTAACATGTCTTAACAACAAAAAAAACTGCACAAATATTTTTTTCATTTCTGAGAAAAAACTATTTCTTTAAAAATGTTGAAATCAAAATTAGTAATATCCTTCAAAACAAAAATAGTTATATCCTTCGAGAGTTATTAAACATCTTGATGTGTTAATTGACAGCAATCTTTCATGGAACTTTTACATTGATGAACTAAGCAAGAAACTCTAGCTAACAGTATGCTTTCGATAATTTGTCATTATGTCAATAAATAACTTAAGAATATTTACTATGCATTATTCTCATCACATCTTAGCTATTGTTGTTAAGTTTGGGGTCAAGTTGGAATCGATTACATTAACAAGTTGTTATCTTCTTAGCCTTAGCCATTATATTAATAAACTTCCAACCAAATAAATCAGATACATTGGAGTCCTTCAAAAAACTTACCATTTCAACATTTCGAGCACTAGTAACGTATACAAATTTTCTTTTTGTTTTTGACTCCTTAAATAAAAATTGACCATCTTCCATTACAAACTTGTTCACAGAAAGTAGAATAGTACATTCCTACTCTACTAGAAATAATGGAAACATAAATTCTCTTTTATACCACTTTTTAAAACCCAGAAGTATGGTAAACATTCTATTGTTTATCAGTGCGTCTGTAAATGGAACAGGAGCTTTTTGTATGCATTTTGAATGATTCAAAAAAATTACATCCTTAAATACCTTTCCATCTTAAACAAAATTAGTTTTAAAAAATTCTGGAAATCATTTTATTTTTAATCTTACTATTAAAACATTCTTTTAATTTTCTTTTCTTTTTAATTTGTACTTTGTGTTTGTTATTTTTTTCTTTTTTTTATTATTATAACCTGCAAAATTATGATTTCTGCATGTTTATTTTTAATGCAGAACTATGTGCTTTAATTTATGTGTTTAAGATCCTAATTTATGTGTTTAAGATCCATGTGTTTGAATGTTTGCTTATTGTTATTTTATCTTTGCTTATTATTATATTATGTTTAATGTTTATGTTTATGTTGGCATCACTCCTTTGATCAGATTTCTGTATAAGTGACACCATCCTAATAAACACATTAACTTATTATTATGAATATTTCTATGCTTATAACTACCATTGTAATATTTATTATTATTATTATTATTATTTCATTATAATTATTGTAAACATACTTTTTATTGCTATTACTATAATTTGTATTAATTTTGTTACCTTATATTATTGTTATTATTATTATTATTATTATTACTATTGTTATTGTTGTTATTATTATTTTTATTATTGTTAATACTATTGTAAAAATGATTTAAGGAAAATATATAGGTTGTTGTTGTTGTTGTTATTGTTGTTGTTGTTGTTGCTGTTATTGTCTCGAGTTCCATATCTAAAATCATACCTTGATATAATAAGACCTCATTTATAATCATAACTTGATACAATGATATTTTTTTTATTTCATTGAAAAAAACTTTTTATCAAAAATATTTTTTATGAAATTAAGTAAATAAATTTCTTCTTTGCTTTTAATTTTCTCTCAAGTTTTTAAGACAAGCATAATTTGAAACTATCGTAAAAAAAATAGAAAACTTTAGTTGACAAATTTAACAAACTGATTTTGTTGCATCAGATCATAATAGTCTATTTTGTAAGTTTATCATTCTAGTGTCTTGTCTAACTTTGCGCTATTGCGCTCTTTTAATTTTAATTTTTTTTTTAATTTTTCAGCTATTACTAGTTGGTTATTCTTTGTAATGTTAGTTATTATATATTTATAAATTATATAAAGTTTTGGAATTTATAAAATTTTTATTTCAAATGGATAATTTATTAGTTAATTTATTACTTTAAATTTTTCATATAATATGTTTAGAACCTTAATTTGAAGAATCAATCATTTACATGGGATTTAGAACGTTCTAGAAATATTGTTTCTGAAACTCAAATAATATACTTGAGCACAACAAACGGAGAAAAAATTGAATTGAAAAACTTGACATCTATGATTAATATTTCAATAAAAAACATTCCAGAGAAAATGATTGGTCAAAACATATCATTATCAATGCCAAACAATGTTCAAATAAACTTCATTAATATATCATCTGCTAAATGCAAACTAATGATGAAGTTTGCTGCATTAAATGATCCACAAAACAAGACTAACCTAATTGTTTATATTCAATATGGAAAAGCTCCAACAAGCGATGATTATGATATTAAATTGAACATATCAACTAGAGATGGTACTGATCTTATTATTGGAAACAGTACACCACGTTCAAATTGGTCTATAAATATCCAACGAAGTCAAAAATGTAAACTGTTAAAAGATGGATCAATTATATTGTGGGATTTTCATAACTCCACATATTCTTTTTTAAACAAAGCTTATCTTTATTTATCATATTTTTATGTTGGACCAATGCCTGAAAAGATATTAGAATCAAATCTGTATACATTTGACGAAAATGAATTTTATGGAGCATTTCTTTATGAGATAAAATCTTTTTGTGTTGAATGCAACTATTGGAATGAAAGTAATAATAAGTGGATGTCAGATGGATGTGAGGTAGATTTATATATTTGTTTTTATTTTATGGTTTTAAAGGTTTATGTATTTGATTTTTTCAAGACTTTAATTTAGATTTGTTCTTTTGAATACTTTATATGTATATGCATATGTACACATTATGTTATGTCATGCGCAGGTTTATTTTAATTTAGGTAGACTTATTAACAATTACATTTTTGGTCACTCAATGCAAATGTAACCATTTGACTGCATTTGGAGGATTTTATGTTGCACCAAATATTGTACCTACTCCTACTTTAGCATTACTGAAAGCAGGCTACACTCTACTTGCTGTAGTAGTTTCTGTTATTTTTCTGTGGGTTGTAAGTTTGGTGTTTGCAAGAAGATTTGACAAAAGTGACATAAAAAAAGTTAGTTAATTTTTTTTGTTGTCTATTGTTAATTGTCAATTAGATTTTTGCGATATTTTTGATGCTTTGCTGATTGTTTTTTGTCTATTGTTTATTCTTTGTTAATTACCAATTACAATTTCTGAATTTTAAAATAAACAATCAATATTAGTTTTTAGAGTTGTTCATTAATTAAATTTTTTTTTTGACAGTTTAAGAATTTTTGCTATTAAATTGGCTTAAATCTAAGAACTAATTTTATTAATTATTTAGACTAATTATTGTAATCACAGAACTGTTACCACCAAAACTATAAAATGTGTAAACAAATTAAATATGCAATAAGAAATAGTTTATTGATAAGTATTTAATTTCTATTTTTTAAAACACCTTATTCTGAAGAAATTTTTTTTCAAATGTAAGTGCAAGGTGAATGCAACACTTTGCATTCACTTTGCAATCACATCACAAATGGAGGAATTTTTTAACAGCAAAAAGGTGAAAAATAGATAAAAGAGGAAAAGAAAAACAAATAAAAAGTTGCGCATTTTTGTGTATTTATACTGTCATGTATTTTTGGAAATTGCTTACATAGGCGTGAATTCATGTATTTTTTTTATCTTGTGTATTTTTATGCATTATTTATACTGTTGTGTAATTTTGTGCATCGTTTATATTGGCATATACATTTGTGTATTGTTTATATTGTCAATTATGTCTTTTTTTTTGTGGTGTTGTTACTAATTATTTTTATTGTTGTTGCATTTTATATTTGTTGCTATTATTCAAGTGGTTTCATTTTTTTATCTCATAATATTTAAATATATCCTTTTGTTTTCTATCATCCCTCTGATTGTTAAACATTGTGTTATCGTTCATGCTTTATCTCTCATGTAAGCTCATTCACTCTTTCCCTTTTATTAGTTTTTATTATTAGTCTTGCTTTTTTGAATATTATTGTCCTTCTTAACATTAATTTTTTTTTTGGTCTATATTATAACTTTTTGTTGTTTGTTTTTTTTTTTTTGCTTTATTTGTTTATTTTATTAATGTGTCACTCCAATGACTAGTTTTTAAATATTTGAGTGACATCAAACCTAGATTTGTTAAATTACAAATAAATTTGCG
The DNA here is from genome assembly GCF_038396675.1 of Hydra vulgaris. Classification (NCBI taxonomy): domain Eukaryota; kingdom Metazoa; phylum Cnidaria; class Hydrozoa; order Anthoathecata; family Hydridae; genus Hydra; species Hydra vulgaris. The sequence continues at coordinate 1,940,351 of NC_088932.1, read as the reverse complement.
ATTTTTTTCAATTTTATATTTAAATAATAAATAAATAAATAAATTATGAAATAAAATGATTCATTATGTTAGTCATGCCCAGCTTGGAAAGGTGACTATTGGGCAACAAAAAGCTTGGGCATGTGGTCATTAGAGTCTTTATTAACTTTATATTGAACAATAGTCACATGCTCCACCTAAACATAATTTTATATTAATTGTTTTTTTATTACAAAAACAATTTTAAATACTATGACTATTTTTTTTGTAAGTTTTTGCTTACATTAACTCAATACCCAGAAACTTTTAAACTTTCGAAGCAACACAAATACTTAGAAAGCGACCGTAACTTCTGGATATTCCTAGAGAATTGAAATCCAAAGTCCATAAAGCTTCTTGAACTTGCAATAGTTATTTAAAATCTTTGGCATATAAGTTTGTGGAATAATTACACATGAGCAGTAAACACCTGAGGGAAAAATTAAGTACATTAGAATAAAGGAAAATTTTTTTTAAACAAAACAGAAGACAAAAATAAAGAAGAGTATTTAAGAATATGAAGACAAAAATATACTAATAAGAAAAGACAAAAGTATACTAATATGAAGACAAACATATACTAATATGAAGACAAAAATAAAGCAGACATTGCTCCCAAACAATACTTACAATAACAAAACAAAAAAAATAATTTTATATACACTTAAAATGAACAAAGATATACATCAAATATATGACCAAATAAAAAATTACAAAATAAAATATCGACTGCAAAATAAATAAAGTGCATACAAAAATGAAAGGCCTAAGAATGGAAAAAAAACCTTAATGCTAATTTTTAAATTTGTGTAGTGGTTAAGTAATAAACATAACAGGGGTTAAGTAACAAATATAACATAAACATAAACAGTGGCTAAGTAATAAACATTCCAGAGTTGTGTCTATAATTACTAGTAATTATAGACACAACTGGCCTTGGGGAGGTGAATTAATATAGATAACAATGGGAGGTGAACACATATAGATAACAATGCTTAATTAGGTTACTTTTAAGTATAACAATAGAACAACACAAAATAAAATTATTCTAAAAACAACACAATGATAGTAAAAGTATAAGTACATTCAGCTGTTAAATTAAAGCTTATAAACATCATCTTAAAAATAAATAATATTGCCTGTAAACAAAGTCAAAATAAAAATTTATCAAAAAAATTCTATGTAATGCAAAAAGTTTAGTTTATTTATTATTTAATTATTATCATAATGCAGGATAAAAATTACTAATTACTTCTAGATATTTCTGGAGAATTGAAATAAAAGTCAATAAGCTCCTAGAATTTGAAATTGCTTGAAAATTTATTATAATCTTGTTTTCTGAAATACATTTTTTTCTTTATATATGTATATATATATATATATATATATATATATATATATATATATATATATATATATATATATATATATATATATACATACATATATATATATATATATATATATATATATATATATATATATATATATATATATATATATATATATATATATATATATATATATATATATATATATATACGTAAGTGTATATATATGAATATAGAAAATATCTTTATATTATCATGTATAATATTGTATACTTGAAAGAGTGCTTAATAGATAAACTAGAGCTATATAGTATATATGTTACTGTTATCCGCAGTACCAGGAATGCTAATGTTTATAATCAAATCAAATCAATTCCAAATCAAAAATAAAATCCCCCAAAGCAAAATCCCCCAAGCTCCATAGCAAATACTGCACCTAATGATAAAACATAATGAAAATGAGCTACTACATAATACGTGTCATGTAATAGAATGTCTAATGATCCGTTAGCTAAAATTACACCAGTTAAACCACCTAAAGTAAATAAAAATATAAAGCCGGTAGCTCATAACATAGGTGTAGATAAGTTAATTTTTCCTCCATACATTGTTGCTAGTCAACTAAAAATTTTAATCCCTGTAGGAACAGCAATAATCATAGTAGCTGCTGTAAAATAGGCTCTAGTATCAACGTCCATACCTACAGTAAACATATGATGAGCTCATACAATAAAACCTAGAAAGGCTATAGCTAATTGAGCATATATCATACCTAAATACCCAAAAACTTGATTTTTTGAACTGAAAATAGGGATAATCTGTGAAATAATCCCAAATGGTGGAATTATTAGAATATATACTTCTAGGTGACCAAAAAATCAAAATAAATGTTGATATAAAACAGGATCTCCTCCTCCAGCTGGATCAAAGAAAGTAGTATTAAAGTTTCTATCAGTCAATAACATAGTTATTGCTCCTGCTAAAACGGGAAGAGAAAGAAGTAATAAAAATGCCGTTATTAAAACAGATCATACAAATAAAGGAAGTTTATCAAATGTTAAACCTGGTGTTCTCATGTTAAAAATAGTTGTTATAAAGTTAATTGCTCCAGCAATTGAAGAAAATCCAGCACAATGTAAACTAAAAATGGTTAAATCTACAGATCCTCCTGAATGAGCTAAAGGCCCAGATAAAGGAGGATAAACTATTCAACCTGTTCCTGTTCCTTGTTCTACTAAAGATGAATAAGGAGGCATTTAAAGTACACGGTACAAAATTATCCATTTGTCTAATTTTGCTATAAAAACTTGGACCTTCTTTGTATAAATAGTTAAGAATGTAGTTAGACCATTTTTTGCCCAAATGGCAGAAAATGGTCTAACTAGTAAGTTATAAAGATGTTTCAGTGCTTTTGTTTTTTGGAACATATAATTACTTGATTTTCTAGAAGAATTATATAATATTAAATCAGAAATTCAACCTAGACAATTCTTATCATTTGAATTTCTACTCTGCCAGATGATTCTTTTTTAACTATATTTTTCTGTTAAAGCTTTTGTAGAGCTGACACATTGGTATCATTACCTAATATATTTTTTATTTTGTGGTAAACAATCCCATGACCAAAAAGCTTAATCTGGCTTTGCTGATGTTGGTTTTGAAGATTTCTTTGCTGATGAAGTTTTCAAGATTTTTAGACTTTGCACAAGCAGCCTCAAGTGAACTTATCTTATTTTTCAAAATCTTAGATTCACTCTATATACAAGGTTAACTTCATGCTCTGTCTCCTTAATATGAATAAATTAAGCAATTGTTAATTGTTTATCTGTTGTAAGCACAACCTCAACTTCTTTTTCTTGTCCTTGCCATTTTTATATATTTTAGTTAAAAAAACATTTTAGGTAATATGTTAACTGCTAAAAGAAATAAAATAAAGTAAAAATAAAAGAGATTTTGAATAGTGTATTAAGTGTACAAAATTAAAGTTTCTTTGCTCTTCAAATCAGGCTTTAAGACAGAATAGCAAAGCTTGTTGTTGTTCCTTGATCTTCTAGCTTCTCTGCATCACATTCAGTAACTTTTTTCTTTGCATATTTTCATATATATACTTCATATTTTCACTAAATTGGTTATTGAAACCATTTAAACCTTGTAGCTTCAGATTCGTGTAATGATTCTTTCTTGAATTAGATTCATGAAAACTAAAAGAAAAATGACCTTCGTTATCTTGAATCTTTTAAATTACTTGCATAATAATGGTGATAGTTTTACATCATAATTTATTCTTGGACACTTTATGAACTTTTTGCCTTAGTATAACCATTTGAATTTAGGCTTATGCCATCAACTTTAAACAATTTTTTTATTACTTCACCAAAAAGTTTTAAGTCTTCGGTTTGGTGGTAAGTAAATTGGTTGGTTCTTTAATGACTGATCTTTCATACAAAAGTTTAGGTTTAAGCTTGTGCTTTGCTTGAAGGTGGTTAATAATGTTACAAATGTCTAATAATGTACCAAATGCTTAAAAGCATTTGGCACGAAACACTTTAAACTGCTAAACATGTTTTACCTTCTTTTATTTTGCTATATGTGTTAAATACGTGTTAAATACGTGTTAAATAACATTTATTTATATGTTGAAAAATGGTTTTATGTTTAATAATAATGTCAATAATAAACAAATTAAATCATGTTAAACTTTGAATGCATAATTTTTCTACTTTTAATTCATATTTTATCTGTTTACATTATATTAGTACTTACATAACAGCTATGAACTGGAAACATTGACAACATAAAGATGTATTTATATTGATAAAACTTTTTTATATCATTTAAAGTCCTCTACTAATTCCAATTGATTACAGCAAAAAAGTTTTATTTACATAACTAATTTTTAAAAAGTTTACAGAATAAATTTAAAATTACCTAAAACTATGGTAATTAACTCAAGGGTAATTTGGAAAAATGACTTTATTAACGGGTAAGAAATAAGTTTACCAATTACCCAAAAAGTATTTAGAAAAATTTTGAAAAAGGTAAATACTCTGAAAAACAGTACTTGTGCCAGTTGTTCAAGCAGTTCACATTCAATATTTATCTATATTTCATGTGCAATAAATTTTTTTTTTTTTAATATTTTTGTTACATAAATTTATCTTTATAAATTTTCTAATCAACAAAACAATACAACTTTCTAATTAACAAAACAATAAAACTTTCTAATTAACAAAACAATAAAACCGTCTAATTAACAAAACAATAAAGGAAAATTGTCAAATAATTTGTTTGAAAAAAAAAAGATTTAAAAGATTCAAGCACAAAGTCCAACTTGTTGTTATACTCTATAGTAAGTCTAAAGTTCAACAACAAAAATTTTTTTTGAACTTAATTAAAAAGCACTTTGCATTGTTTACATGACTTTTATACAAACAAAAAATATTGATAAGAAACTGTGTGTGTTGTTTTATTCAGATTAAATTTAAAAGTAATTCTAACAATGTCTATCTATTGTAATTATGTTTTAGGTTGGAGTTTGTCCACTGATTGATAACCATGATGAAGAATGTTATCTTTATCAAATAACAGTGACTACAGGTAGTCGAAGAAATGCTGGTACAAAATCAAATATTTTCTTTAAAATTGTGGGTAAGTTACAAAGTTCAATTGTGGATAACTAAAAAAAAATATTTAAGCAAACCAATAGCTATGAGAAAAGTTATTAATGCTCATCATGGATATAATGTACTTACATCCTGATGCTGTAGTGTAGAAAAGCTACTAAGGAAGGATATTTAATATTATTTAATGTTTACCATGGTTACCATGGTTAATGTAAAATAAAATTTTTTACATCGATTATTGTTTTACATTTTGTTTTTTTAGATAACATTTTTGTAACTTTTCTTTAGTCAAATATTATCTTTTGTAAAAGCCATTTAGATCAGCTCGTCACATTTGGGAATTGTTAAAATTTAGTCTTGGATCTTTGTCTTGTAAACTATTATTCTCCGATTCATTAAGACAGATGATTTGCCTCAACACATACTTACATTTCTTCTATCTGTCATGAAATCATGTTTTAACCATTTAATTAATATATCATAAGTTAATTTTAACACCACTTCTCTTTTAAAGCAACACTTCACTTTTTTAACACCACTTAGATAATTATTTAAGCTTCTAATTGTTGGAGTCATTTTTCAATCTAAATGATTTTTGGACCACTAAACAAAGTTTTTTCACTTGATTTTGAGTTTGCTGCCATATTTCTAACTTTTTTTTATCTTAAATTTGGTTGCTTCTTTTTCATATGTGCAAGCAAGCCTATCAATTGACTTTGGTGACACTGGACATTGTTCCGAAATTTCACAACTTTCCATTGACTTTGTTGACATTGTTCTAATATATCCATTATTTTTATTTAAACCTAAATTTTGAGTGTTTTCACTGATAGCTTTAGAAATTTTTTAAAAATTGCTTTCTGTTAGAACTAGAGATGGTTTTCCTTTAAATGCAACTCTATTTGTTATCTCCTAATGAGGACACAGCCCTAAAACTCAGTTTAATGGTTCGACTTTTAATAGGTTTTAATAGTTTTTTAATAGGTTAAGGCCGACTTTTAATAGGTTTCGTAAACTCTGTGGAAACTCTCAAAAACTCTGTGGAAACTCTCAGGCTGATTCCATTAACAACTATAAAATAACAGATTATTAACAGCACCATGTTGTGCATGGATGATGTTCCTGTTAGAGCTTTTAATATGGATTGTCAAGGCTACAAAAGGAGAATTTTTGACGGCATTGGGTTATTGAGGCAGTATTGAGGTAACTGCATAGCATATTTTCTCATGTGCAAGAACTATAATTGAATTATAAGTTATTATAATTTATAAGTTTTATTTATTATAAGTTAATTTAAAACTATATAAAAGCTATAATATCAAAAAATGTAAAATAAAACTTATCAATGATAAATTTAAATATAAATATATAAATATAAATATATGTATATATATCAAGCCTTCCCAGAAAACGTGTGCGGTTTTTTGTGTTGTATGACCATATGAAAGTATTTTATTTTAGACAACTTTTTCTTGGCTTGAATTAAGTTAATTTAAAACTATATAAAAGCTATAATATCTAAAAATGTAAAATAAAACTTATCATCAATGATCAATTTAAATTTTCTGAATTTGTAAAAACTTTTTCCACACTTCAGTTGCAACATCAGTTCCAATTTAAAAACAAAAAATTTTTCACCAGATTTGTCACCATAAAAAAAACTGAAAACAAATAAAATTGTCACCAGGCTTGGCACCACTGCACAATGGGCGAATTTTCCAAAAGTCAACAAATGAAAATTACTATTTTGAAGTTATTATTTTGCAATAACGTAAACAAACCCCTTGTAGCATTTTATTCTTTAAAAAAAGTTCATTAAGTTTTATAGTTACCTATATCCATGGTCCACCTGTTATTGAAAGCATGTATTTTTGGTTTTATAAACAATTCAATTATGTACTCAAATATGTTATGTTTACAAAAAAATTAATCATCATTAAAGAAAAATTATGGACAGTACTTTTCTATGGCTATGGATGATACTTATCTATGTATTTATATTATGTTTTAGTAAAACTTTAAATTTGTTTTGTTTTATATTTCTATGTGAAAAATAATTTTAAAAATGTAAACAATTTTTAAGCATCGAAAAATTTGTGAACCCGCAAGATCCCCCTAAGTTACATCTTGGATGTTGTTCATAAAAGTCTATTAAAAAACCTTTTTTAGCCCATTTTTGAACCTCTTTTTGCCTATTTCTGCATAAAGTTACTTTTCAAGTACATATTTTGATTTTTTATATCCAAAATGGCAGGTTTTTTTTCTTCTTAGTGGTTAAGACATATTATGTCTAAGGGTATTATGTTTTTTTTTTACATTTATTCCTAATACATTTTATAAAATATTTATAAAATTACATTTTATAAATATTTTATAAAATGTAATTAAAGTTATACAAAATTTAAGATTTTTTATAATTTAAGATAATTCTTTAACCTTGATTCTCATACTTTAAAAAGAACTGTTTAATTATGTAAAAACTATGAACTTTTGATAAAAGTACATTTATCATATACATTTATAAATTGTATATTTTATTTTTCTCTTTGGTACTGAAATAATATAGTATAATTACAATTTTTTTCATTTTATATCAGTTAAGTTAAATTCTTCTCTTTTTGATTGCTTAGAACAGGCAGCTGATCTTGAATCTGATCTCACTTCTGCAACAGATTGGGGCTCACAGTGGCTTGTAAATTTTAACTACAACGAAACTCACTTATGTAAATAAGTGAGTTTTGTTGCAATTAACTATTGCAGTCCTGTTAACATTCCTATATTAATGAATGGGAACCCTCTCACTTAGTCCTCTTCTTTACATCTTCTGGATTATCATTTACTACTGACCTTTCATGGAAACCATATATATACAATCGATTGCTAAATTAGCATCTGCTAAGGTTGCTTCTCTTTATTGTGATCGCCATTTTCTATCCTGATTCCTCTACAAATCTTTTATTCCTCCCTGTATGGAATACTGTTGTCATATTTGGGCTGGTTCTTGATGCTCTTTCTCTTCTAGACAAGGTCCAAAAATGCATTGTAAACGTAGTTGGACCCGGTCTATCTGCTAAGCTTGAGCCTCTTTCCCATCGTTGTAAAGTTGCATCTCTTTCTCTTTTTTACAAATACTAACATAGTCGCTGCTCAAAGAAGCTTTTATCTCTAGTTCTATTAACCAAAACTCAATGTCACTTGACTCCTCATTCATCATTCTCGTTCTTTTACTGTACCTGTCCCTGCATGCTCCAAAAACTTTTATTTGTATAGTTTTTTCCTCCACACTTCAATCATTTGGAACTCTCTCCCCCTTCATGTTTTCCTGAGTCATACAACCTTCAACTTTTTAAGTCTTCAAATTTTGGAAATTTTGGAAATATACTTGAGACATCCCGTGACCACCCTTAATAACCCCTAAAGGACCACTTGCGTGGTCATGATCTCTTCAAACTTAAAATGGAGCCCAAAAAAGAAATCCTTGGCCCCAAAAACCCTTATAAACATGAATCATATGTGTATATTTAACCCATAAATAGTTTTGCTATATTTAGACAATTCTGGTCTACTGTCTGATATTCTGTTTGATGGAAAAAGATATACTTTGTTTTAGTTAAATAAATTGATAAAATTTAAAGTTAAATAAAAAAATAAATTGATAATTTATTTGCATTAAGCCATTCTACAAGCTTTAAGAGCTCCATGTTAAATGAATTGGACAACATTTTTATATCATGATGAGCATGATACAAATTTGTATCATCAGTATACAAAATAATATCTTGTAAAGATAGTAAAGTAAATTCTAAAGTAAAGTAAATTACACGATTTGCTTAAATCATTAATATAAACTAGCTGTCAATTATTTCATTTAAATGAAATGTAAAATGGAAATTTTTGAAATTTTGAAAAACAAGTTATAATCAGATTTAGATGACCAAGTTGCACAATCATTGCGTGAAAAGAAAAAAATTATTTCTAATTTTCAAAAGATGCCAAGCAAAAACTTAAAAATGGAAAAAATTAAAGTGGAAAAACAATTATAGCAATAGTTAAACAAAAATGAATAAGTTATTTTAGATTTTTTAAGCACAAAAAAAGAAAAAAGAAGAAAAGTTTCTGTCTTTATGAACTTTGATGAAGCAAGTAAACAACCAAATGCCAAAAAACTGGGAAAATTGTTCCTTATTTAGTTTAACTGAGTTAGCATTTGCAACTCATGCAAATGATCATGCCATGCTATCTGAGAATGCTCATGATTCTAGAAACAAAGCCTTAACAACATATCAAGAAAAAGCTTTGGTACTACGTATGATTTTTTTTGCATACTTCTGGTTTTGTCGGATTGTGCAAAATCTTCAATTATAAATTCTTATGCAAGAGTCAGTCAATCTTCTTAAGGTTTAAAATGTTATTACCTTACCAAGGTTTAAAATATTATTACCTTACCAAGGTTTAAAATGTTATTACCTTACCAAGGTTTAAAATGTTATTACCTTACCAAGGTTTAAAATGTTATTACCTTACCAAGGTTTAAAATGTTATTACCTTACCAAGGTTTAAAATGTTATTACCTTACCAAGGTTTAAAATATTATTACCTTACCAAGGTTTAAAATGTTATTACCTTACCAAGGTTTAAAATGTTATTACCTTACCAAGGTTTAAAATGTTATTACCTTACCAAGGTTTAAAATGTTATTACCTTACCAAGGTTTAAAATGTTATTACCTTACCAAGGTTTAAAATGTTACCTTGACAACTGTTTTTTAAAATTAGGAAAATGTATTTGCAATTTGTCAAAGAAATTTCAAAACATGGTGAACATTTTGAAATGTGATTTTGATTTCAAAAATTATTCTGATAATATTGAATAGCACAGTGAACATTGTTTACATAAATAATAAAATAAATAGCTATTAAAAAAAAAAAATTTCTTTGAAAAAATGAATAAATAAAAAAATTATCTTTTAAACCAAAAGGGATTTTGAGTCTGGCCTAAACACTGTTCTGTGGCTTAATAATATGGATAGTAATTCTTGTCACTAGAGGTTCGCCATTATAGCCTATTGAATTTAAAAGTTAAATAGAAACTAAATGTTTCAATAGAAGGAAGTTCCAAATCCATTTCTACTAATATTTTTTTCAAATACCACCATTTCAGATATGCCATGTTAATATTTTTAAAAATCTAATGTCAATTTAGGTTCAGGAGATCGAAAGTTTACTTTCTACAAATTTTCAAGTGATTTCGATTGTTTTATGACTTTTGGCCATGTTTTTCAAGTTTCTGCCCACTGTGCACTGTTAAATTTTTGTCAACAGGATTTACCAAATTGTTTCAATCTATCTTTTCAAATATTGTTAATCTTTCAACATGTGCTTAACTGTATTTTGTATATTGGGGTGTCTCAAAAAACAACTTTTAAAAAAATGGCTGCTCCTACCCTATAAATACATTCTATATAATAAAATAATACTAGAATTGAAAATTTTTTCGAAAAAAAAAATATCTGATGTTCAAGGGTCTCTCAAGACCCTTGAACATGAGAAAAGTCCCTAAAATTTATTAAAAAAATGTTCTTTAAAAGTATATCATGTTGGGTCTCAAAAGAAATTATACAGATTTCAAAAATAATCATTATTTTAAAAAAAAATTGTTATAAATTTCACTGCCTAAAATATGACATTTTTAACTAAAAAAAATCTGCATTTTTACAAAAAAAATTAATTAAATTTTCTTTTTCTCAATGTTTTTTATAATTGATGATTACACACTATCCATAAAATTATAAAATAATTGTTTTTTTATTGTCAATAATAAAAAAATATATAAAAAAAAGGTTCTTCGCAAATATATCATTTTTGGTCTCAAAAGAAGCAAAATTATAAACAAGTTTTAAAAATAATATGTATATAATATATGTAAATATTATTTATATTTGTATATATAATGTATGTATATATATTTATATACATATATATATATATATATATATACATATATATATATATATATAATATATATATATATATATATATATATATATATATATATATATACATATATATATATACATATATACCTATATATATGTATATATGTATGTATATATATACATACATATGTATATATACATACATATGTATATATACACACATATATGTATATATATATATATATATTGTATGTATATATATATGTATATATATATATACATTATATATATATATATGTATATATATATATATATATGTATGTATATATATATGTGTGTATATATACATATGTATGTATACATATATATACATATAATATATATATATATATATATGTGTATATATATATGTGTGTATATATACATATGTATTTGTGTATATATACATATATATATACATATATATATATATATATATGTATATATATGTATACATACATATATATATATGTATATACATATATATATATATATATGTATATACATATATACATATATATATATATATATATATGTATATACATATATATATATATATATATATTTATATATGTATAAATACATATATAATATATATGTGTGTATATACAATATGGTTCTGTATGTATGTAATTATTATATACATTTGTGTATATAGTATATGTATATATAGGTATATATATATATGCATATATATATATATATGTATATATATTTATTTAAATATATATAATATATATACATATATACATAAATGTGTAAATATATATATATATATATATATATATATATATATATATATATATAATATATATATTAATATATATATACACATTATTATACATATGCAAATTATATACACTGAGGCATATTCGTTTAGACGCATCAATTTTTTTCTCTTTGTCTTAATTTTTTTCTATGAATTGTCAACTGATATGCATGCAAGTTACTATCAAAATAATTGTTGTGTTGTGGGCTAATAAAAATCACAAAAAAAATTTTTCTATGTGTCTTTATTAACATGAGAGTATGTTTGATATACAAAAGTACATTTTTTAATTGGAATATATCTATAGACGCAGTCATATTTTTGACATTAAAAGATGGAAATTAGTAATGCGTATGTCCTCCATTACACTGGATCACCTCAAAAATTCTGCCTTTCATTGACTCCACTAGTCGTTGAAGTGTAGTTTGATCCAACTCGGACCATGCTTCAAGGATTTTACACTTTAACTCAGTAACAGTTTTAAATTGGTGTCCGGCTGCTTTAGCGTCATAAACTTTTCTTGATAGCATTCCCCACACGTTCTCGATTGGATTTAAGTCCGGGCTACAAGTTGGCCATTCAAGAACCAGGATATTGTGGTCTTTAAACCATTTCATAGAATGCCTAGATGTGTGAACTGCAGCATTATCTTGCTGAAATATGGCATTATTGTCCATGTTTTTATCCATATAAGTTATGAGAACATCATCCAAAATTTCTGTATACTTTATCGAGTTCATTTTAGGTAAACCACAACACAGAGTCAATTTTCCTGAATAAAAAAATCCACCCCAAACCATTAAACTTCCTCCTCCATAATTTCGTTTTGTTTGTGGGTCATTTATTCCTCTTAGATCATGCCAATAACAACTGTAAGAGTTCGGACCATCTAAATTGAACTTTTTTTCATCTGAAAATATTACGTTTTGCCACTCATGAGTCCAATGCATATGGTTATTAGCAAACTGTAATCTAGTAATTTTATGGTGTTTTTTTAACATTGGTTTTCGGTGTGGTTTCTTCCACTTTATGTTTGGTGTTGTACGTAGAATATGTGCAACATGTTTATTGGTGACAGGCAATAACAACTTATCCTTTACTTGTGTTGCATTCAATTTATTTTTGGTTGCTTTGAAGCGAATTCGATTAATTTGCCGATTTGTTAATACTTTGTTGCCGTTTGTTGCTTTTTTTACACCGTAATTGTCACCTTTTGCAATGTAGTTTTGTACAACATAGTCAGATCTTCCAATTTTCTTGCTATTTCTCATATAGAAAGTGCTGGTGAGATTTCTGAGCCACGATATAAATTAATTTGTATTTTTTCAGCATCTGTCAAATACTTTCCTTTAGGCATTTCGTAAAATGCAATAAAAATGATACTGGCAGAGCAAAAGCTCAAATTACACTAAAATTTATCAATTTATTTGTGTAAAAGTGATTAAAAATCAATAATTACCTTTATTAACCTGATTGCCTCTATAGATATATTCCAATTAAAAAATGTGCTTTTGTATATCAAACATACTCTCATATTAATAAAGACGCATAGAAAAAATTTTTCTGTGGTTTTTATTAGCCCACAACACAACAATTATTTTGATAATAACTTGCATGCATATCAGTTGACAATACATAGAAAAAAATTAATATTAAGAGAAAAAAATTGATGTGTCTAAACGAATATGCCTCAGTGTATGTGTATAATATATATATATATATATATATATATATATATATATATATATATATATATATATATATATATATATATATATATATATATATATATATATATATATATATATATATATATATATATATATATGTATATATGTATATTATACAGTGTATATATATATATATATATATATATATATATATATATATATATATATATATATATATATGTATATTATACAGTGTATATATATATATATGTATATTATACAGTGTATATATATATATATATATATATATATATATATATATATATATATATATATATATATATACACTGTATATATATATATATATATATATATATATATATATATATGTATGTATTATATATACATATATATATGTTTATATAGATGTATATATATATATATATGTGTGTGTGTATATATATGTATATATATACATATATATACATATACTATATGTACATATATATAATATTTACATATGCACATATGTATACATGAAATATATAAGACTTGCTTATTATCAAGGAGATATGTTGTTTATTTTCTTTTCAAGTATGAACAATATAAACTATTTAGGAGATATAGGTGACTCTGGAAATCGACGATTAAAAGATTCTCATAGGGTTTGTTTCCAAAGATCTAATGTAGATATTTTTATAATGACCACAACAGCCTGTCTTGGTGATCTAAGCTATATGCAACTTTGGCATGACAACACTGGAGGTGGATGGTACTTAAGGTATGTTTTTATTTATTTTTATTTAAAGAACTTCTATTAAGTAAACATTTTTGTTGTTATTAAGTTTTTTTTTTTTTTTTGGTATTTGTGTTTTGCTACTAAATATTGCATTTAAGTTTTCTAAAAAAAAAATATGTGCTCCAAGGTTTCTGGCCTAACTTTCTTCAAACTTGATTCCTTTATTATTTAAGTGTTTAAACATTTTTTATATACTACACTGTTTATTTAGCTATACCTCTTGGCAATTGCCAACATTGGCAATCATAAACAGATTGATATTATCCAATAAAGTATTAAATACTAATAAATATAACTTTGGCATGTTAAAATCATCAGAATATTGTTTACATATAAATGAAATAAAAATATTATCAATAGAAATTTTTGTATGTATTAAGCTGAACAGTTAACTGAAACTTAGATGACTTGATTAAGGCCATTGTTATATTGATACCACTGTGCCTACTTGGTATCACTTAAATAGCATTCAGTTTTTACTTTTTTTAGTTTTTCCAATATACGATTGTGTCTTGCTAAATAAGTTTCTAATTCAATTTTATACTAATTCAATTTTACATTTACATTTTCATCTATCAATGGTTTACATCTATCTAATTATTATCTGCAAGGTATGCATCTAGAAGGTTATCATATCTACAAGTTTATTTATATGATTGGTATCTGTTCAGATTATCTGCAAGGATATTGAAATAAGAGATAAGGATAATGTTAGATAGATATCGATTAGATTAGATCAATGTTTGTATCTAGATATTTGTTAGTTGTGTAACGACAGAGCATTCGTTTTGTCAGCAGTGCATTTGTTTATTGTGTTTATAAGAGGTCGTCCATAAATTACGTCACCAATTTTTGGCTTCAATTATTTTCTTAGCTGCTTTTAGTTAACTAATTAAAAAAGATTCCAATGCGTGTAAATTTAAATTATTATTTGATATATTTTTAAAAGTTATTTTTAATAACATAGTAGTTTATCATTACTTTTTTTTTTTTATAAGTGTTTTTTCATATTCTTTATCTGTTGAAAGGTCAAAGTTGCAGTCAGGTGTTTTAAATCTTCACTATCAAATTTTCACTACATATTGATATACTACTATCCTGGCCTCACTGTCCTCACCTCAATTCTACTTGAACTCTATGAATCTCTTTTTGTTTTTATTTTTCTATAGTTAGAAATCTGATTTTCCTCTTTTCAGTTCTAGCTCTGTAAGCTGCATTATCTTTTGTTTTTAGCATTTTAGTGTATTTTTAATGAACTTTTTTAATTTGTCAACAAATATTTTAAAAACTTTTAAAATAATTGTTTGTAATATTGTAAATAATATAAACAATTATTTTATTAATTATTTTATTGATTATTTAATTGAAAACAATTAAGTTAACAAAAAACTGACAACTTTTTAATTCATTATTTCAAAGGTTACTAATTACCTTACTTGAGCTCCCTTTTGAATATAATCTCCAAAACCTGATTTGATCCATAGAGAAATAACTTTGGCAACAACATAATAGATCATAAAATGATTTATGCAAACTCCTTCAAAACATAAAAGTTCAAATCCAAAATGTTTTGTAAACACACAATTGTTATGCAATTTCACGCAATATAAAATTTAAACAGCCTGAATCTGAATATTTTTTCAGCTTTTTTTCAAAGGAATAGGTCTCAATCTCAACACATTTTTTACAGAAGGCAGTTGGTTTGGTCTAGCAGAAGGTAAACAGTTTTTCTAGAACTGATTAGGCAGTTGTATTTTCTCTTTAGAACTTGATTTATTTTTGCTTTTAAATATTCGATGTTAAAGGCAAATAAAAATTGATATTGTGAACACTTCTGCACTTTTGAGTTAAAAATATTTAACAAATAAATCTAATACATAAATTTATAAACATTCTTGACCTTATCTAATAAATCTTTCTGTATGATTTTAACAATAATGCTTCATAACGATTATTACAAAAACTCAAAAGTAATGAAAATACAGAAAAATTCAAAATACTCAAGACAAAATAACCAAATTTTTGAAATATACATCTTGCAATTGTTGACTAGAATCTAGTCGACAATTGCAAGATGTATATTTCGAAAATTTGGTTATTTTGTGGGGTGGCCATAATAAGGCCCGCGGGCCAATTCCGGCCCTCAGCAACCTTTTATCTGGCCCGTCAGTTAATTGTAAAGATAATAAAAAAAACTGTAAACATATATAATAATAATAAACTATATAATATTTAAATTTATAAATTAATAAATTTTAAAATATTTTTTGTGAAAAAAACAATTGCTTTAAATAATTAAAAATATATTTAAAAAATCCTAACGGCAATTATTCGCAGGATTAATTTCCGGCACTGTTGGCAATTACCATTTGCGTTTTTTAATTGTAAATGGCATCTTCAAAATCAAAACAAGGAAAAATCAACAAGGAATGTCGTTTATTTAATGATGAATGGCAAACTAAATACTTTTTTGCTAAATGTAATTCAGTGCTAGTATGTTTAATATGTAATGAATCGGTTTCAGTGTGCAAAAAATATAATTTAAGGAGGCACTATGATACAAACATTCAAAAACTTATAATCATTTTGTCAACGAGGTGTGAAAAGAAAAATCAATTAACTTTAAAAATAAGTTATTTGAACAACAAGATTTGTTAAAAAGGGGCAACACTGAAACAGAAAATGCTGCTATTGCAAATTATGAAGTGAGTCTTCTTTTAGCTAAAAATTGTAAACCATTCAGTGATGGGGAAATTATTAAGGAATCTCTTAAAATTGTGTTCAAAAACATTTGTCCTGAAAAATTACAAATTTTAAATAATATCTCCCTCTTAAGACAAACAATTACACAAAGAACATGTGATATTGCTGATGATCTGAGTTTGTTATTGACTGAAAAAATAAAGGCATTTCAGTATTATTCAACAGCTATTGATGAATCACAAACTGCTCAATTAGCTATTTTTACTTGAGGTATTGATAATGATTTTCTTGTTACTGAAGAGCTACTTGACATCTATCCTATGCAAGGCAGAACAACAGGATAAGACATTTTTCTTGCCATGAAGAAAGTTTTTAAAAAGTTCAACAGATTAATTTCAATTACATCAGATGGTGGCAGCTCAATGATTGGAAAAAAAATGGGTGTTGTTTCCAGACTGGAAAATGAAATGGCAGAAAACAACTTGTCATTAATTAAGCTGCATTGTATTATTCATCAGCAAAATTTAACAGCAAAGACAATGGATTTGGAAAATGTAATGTCTGTAGTAGTTAAAGCAATAAACAGCATTAAATCCAGTGCATTACGAAGTAGGAAATTTGAGGCTTTACTTGCTGAAAATGACTCTGAATATGGTGGTCTGCTTTATTATACTGAGGTGAGATGGCTTTCTAGAGGTAATATACTGAAAAGAACTTATGGTTCGAGACAAAATATGTTGGATTTTTTCAAAATTATCAACAAAGATTATCCACCAGAGCTAGAAGAAAAAGAGTTTATTGAAAAATTTGCATTTCTAGTAGACTTGACCCAACATAACAATATACTTAACGAAGAACTCCAAGGAAAAGATCAATTAATTGGAAAAAATGTTTATTCTAACTTTTCAGTTGAAATTAACTTTGTGGGAGCTGGAAAGCAGTTAAGAACTGGAAAGCAGTTAAGAACTGGAAAGCAGTTAAGAACTGGAAAGCAGTTAAGAACTGGAAAGCAGTTAAGAACTGGAAAGCAGTTAAGAACTGGAAATTTCAGTCATTGTCCAACCTTGGGTGAGCTGAATCCTGGAAACACAGCAAAATTTGTTACCTGTATTGCTGAATTGAAAACAAGATTTTGCAGATTCTGTCTGCATGATTCTTAACATCTGTTTGCAGATGTTAAGAATCATGCAGACAAAATCTAATTGTTCACAGTGCCATTCTCTGCTGATATTGAAACTGTACCAGATAAATTCCAAATAGAGTTAATTGATCTTCAATGCAGCGATGCTTTGAGAGAAGCATATAATAAACAAAATTTATTGTTATTTTACAAAAATCTTGACCAAAATAAGTACACCAACTTAGTCAACAATGCAAAAATGATGGGTGTCTTGTTTGGTAGCACATATTTATGTGAAAGTGTTTTTTCTTGTATGAAATTTGCAAAATCCAAAACAAGATCTGTACTGACAGATACTAACTTGCAGAATACATTAAGAATCGCAACCAGTCAGTTGCCTATTGACATTAAAAATATTGTGAAAAAAAGGCAGGTTCGTGATTACCAATAAACTATAATTTGTATTATACCTAATAGCCTTGTGACCAGCATATGTTGTTTGCTATTAAATATGTGTTTTTGAGTGTTATTCCTTTGCAAATCAATATTTTTAAATAAAATATTTTTAAAAAACTATATTATTAAAAATCTCCGGCATATTTAACAGTTGAAAAGCTAACTTTGGTCCTTATCAAAAATTATCAAAAGTTGTGGCCACCCCTGGACTAGATGAACCATAACATATGGGTATTTTCTTTTTCTAGGAATCCCAAATATTTAAGGAAATAGTTTTTTTTTGGGACACCTTAGTACACAGTTTTTGCGCTAATATAGTTCCATATAATGTTGACTTAATCGGTATAATTGACATATAATGTTGACTTAATAAGACATATAATGTTGACTTAATAAGACATATAATGTTGACTTAATCGGTATAATTGACATATAATGTTGATTTAATGGGCAAACAACTTCCAAAGATATTTAATTTTTGATAAAAAATTTAGTTTAATTAATCTCATTAGTAATAAATAAGTGTTGTGGATGTCACTATCTATTCTATCACAACTTTATCACGGCTGGTAAAGCTGTAAACGCAGCTTTAGTCTACATTAATTTGCATTAATCAATCAGCATTAATCTCCTATATTTTAAGTCAATTTAAAATGTGAGCTCCAGTTAAATTTAAGTCAATTTAAAAAGTTAATTTCATTTCAAGTTAAATTGGAATAGCTGCAGTTGAGTGTAAATACATAAACTGAGGTTTATGTTTGGGTAAGCACTTTAATAGTCAAAAGAAAGGTTTTTCTAGATTCAAAACTAAGAAAAAAAATTTTGCGCCACAAAATTGAATACCCTCTTCCTTGTAACAAATCATCACAAAATCTCTAACTTCTCCCCTCTTTTTTCCTAAAGCGTGACGTAATTTGTGAATGACTCCTAACTTCACTTAAAACATTAGTGAAAAATATTTTGAAACAAAGTTATAAAAAAGGCACTATTTTTTATTCAAATATAATAATTATATTTTTTAAATTCTTTTACTTAATAACATGTATGATTTAAAATGTAGCGAAGTACAATACTTCAATTTTAATTTAAGTGCAATACTATATAATACAAAAAAATATACTTAAGTAAAAGTAATAGTACACATTTAGAAAAATACTTTACAAGTAAAAAATTAACAAAAAAACTACTCAATTGCAGTAACGCAAGTGAATGTAATTGGTTACTTTCCACCTCAGTATAGAATTTAGAACTTGGTAATTTTCATTACTCAGGTTTTTTTATATTCAACATTTTTACTTTTAACATTTATGCAGAAATCATTGCTTTTTATGTAATTCCATTTTTGAACACATGCTAGTTTAACAGCAATAGATTTTTGCCATTAAAAACCTTAAAACATGTCTTAATAACATGCTGAGTGCATATCAGCTTCGCTTTTTGATTTTTATGAAAACATAAAAAAAAATTTTCTATTTATTAACATTTTTTTATAATTCTTTTTAAATTTCGAATTTAATTTTTTTTTTAATTAGTTTAAAGATTCATTGTGATTTTTGTATTTCTTTTGAGATTTATTGTAAAAATTATCATTAACATATTGCTATTAATGTTATTTTTATTATTAATGTTATTATTATTTTTTTTAATTATTGTTATTATTATTTTCATATTAGTGTTATTTTTATTGTTATTTTTATTTTTATTATTACTTCTATTATTGACATTGTTGTTATTATTATTATTTTTGTTGCTATTATTATTATTATTATTATTGATATTGTTATTACTAATAATTTTTAATCTTATTAAGAGATATCGAGGTTGTGGATCTACAAACAGAAGAACATTTTTATTTTATGGCAAATTGTTGGATAGCTGTTGATCAAGACAATAGCTCGCTAGATCTTGTTTTGCCAGTATCTGGAAAAGAGAATGTTAAAAGTTTTAACTACCTTTTTCTTTCAAATGCTCGCAAAGGTTTCACTGATGAGCATTTATGGCTTTCTGTTGTGACGCGTTTACCTATTAGTAATTTTACAAGATGCCAAAGAATTTCTGTTTCTGTCTGCTTATTAATGACATCAATGACAGCAAGTGCAATGTTTTTTGAGAAAGTACCACCAGGCAGTCCAGCAACTGAGAATAAAATAGGAGTATTCACATTTACAACAAAGCAGGTGTCATAATATATCAATTTGATTCAATTTTATAATTTAGTATTACTTTTTTGTAAAAAGTTTAAATAGTAATTAAATATGAATAAATTATAATAAATTTTACCTAACTAAAATCAAGTAAACAAGCTAAAACAAAGTACCTGAACTAAACTTTCTATCCAGTAATTTTTTTAGGTGTTTTACAATACCCAGTGGCTATTCTATGAGGTGTGTAAGGGTGAAGGAGGAGGGGGAGTTACTTTGTATAATTTTTCTAAGTGTTTTACAATACCCAGTAGCTTACCAACACTGTTCTGATTGTAAGTTTACAGGTTTTCCTTTAAGTAATATAAGTATTAAAAAGTTGCAGATGGTTTCCTTTTAAATTTATGGTATGTTAAGAAACTTAAAATATTGTATAAACTTTACATTTTCCGAGTTCTTTTTATGTACTTTATATGTAGTCAAATAAATTAGCCTTTTATCTACAAAAAAAAAATTTTTTTTTTTTAATTTTCTTTCATGGCAAAAGTTTGGCGCAAAATAAATACAAGCTTTAATAGTAAAAATGAAGTCAAAAATGAACAGCAAATTAATACTACTGTTCTATAATATATTTACTTAAACACCTATGCATGGATTTTACTTAAAAATATATTTTAATTAATTTAATAATTTACTTAAGATAATGACTACAATAATCTCGTTCATCAGCTTTTTTTATTATGACGTTCATCAACTTTTTTGTATAGATGTTAATGCATACATGTTTTTTGTATAGATGTTAATGTATACATGTACAAGGTTTTAACTTTTCTAAAACTAAAACAAATTTTTTTTGCAGTTTTTATTTTCAGCCTCCTTGTTGTTTTTATATAAATAGTCTTTAAGGATTGATCAGAAATCTTCAATAGATTATAATTCTGGGACACAAGCAAAGTCATCAACTTTTGTAACAGTGTATTTTTTTCCCATCTCATTAAGTCACACTTCAAGCATAGTGCCAAGACTCAGCCCAAAATAAATAATTTCTGTCACTGTGATATTTGTTTTTAAATATTTATTTAAATTCAATGTTTTATTTTTTTTTTAGTTGTATGTTGGGATTGTTTGTGCTTTTATTACTCTACCAGTCAATATTTTGCTGACTCATTTATTTCGTATGGTTCAACCTATTTATCAAGAGACAGTTGTTTGCGAACCATTAATTAAGCATAATCAATCTAGATTCAAAAGTAAATGTTTTTTTTTTATATATAATCAGTCTATATATATAATATATACATATATATGTATTGATATATATATATATATATATACATATATATATATATATATATATATATATATATATATATATATATATATATATTTATATATATATTTATATATATATGTATATATATATATATGTATATATATACATATATATACATATATATATACATATATATACATATATATATGTATATATATACATATATATATGTATATATATGTATATATACATGACCCCTTCCCCCCCCCCTCCCCCCAGTGGTTACGGCTCTGTATATATAAAATTTTAAAAATGACTATATAGTTTATGACTATTTAACTTTAGATTTCATGTCATTAGGTAATCATTTAGCCATATTGTTTAAAAAATACAAAAACAAAAATTTTAATAAAAATACAAATTTTTGTTTGCAAGTCAAAAAAGGTCTAACCACAATCAAAATGAGAAAATCATTTTGCTTTTTTTGTTTAATTTTTTTAGTAACCAAATTGTTACCAAAACTTTTCAGAATAATAATGACTTATGCCTGGTTTATTTTATTTTATTTTGATTTATTTTATTATATACCCTATACGGATTAAAACATATCTTCTTTTAAGAGTTAAATAACAATGACATATTACTAGTTTTCTAAAACATATTTAGTAAAAATATATATTAGGTTCTATTAGGAGTTTTAACAGTGATTTTAGTGTTGAAAATATGGTCAATAATTTATGTGTTTTCCTAAAACCTTTGGTAAAAATATGTCTAAAGTAAAATTAATCATATGGTTACTCTGTACATGGATTTTACAATTTTATGGGAAGTTTTTATCAATTAAAATTAAGAAAAGTTTGGCTGTTTGCCTTGATGAAAATTCAAAAAGGAGGTTTGGAACCAAAAAATGTTTTGTTCTTGTGATTTTTTAATTTTTTGAAATTGCTGGAAATAGCAGTAATGACCTCTTTAAATCTACTAGACTTAGGGTGGAATGCAAGAAGCGAACTTGAGTCAAGTTTGACTTGAACTTTACATTGTAACTAATAGCAGAAGAGTATGGGTTTTCCCCTCAAAAAATACTCTGCCGCTATTGGTTACAATGGAAAGTTCAAGTCGAACTTGACTCAAGTTCGCTTCTTGCATTCCACCCTTAAAGGCTTTATTATAAAAAGGCGCAGCTATTCTTACTATACTAAACTTACTTCTTTATTTAACTTACTTCTTTACTAAAGCTCTGTTAAATACTTCTTTACTATCATTGCAGATTTAAAAATATTCAGAGGATGGTTAGGATTATGGCTGAAAAGAATTGTAAACAAGTTAAAGAAAACATTATGTTGTTAACATTTTTTTGGTTTTAGTTGATTTATTTAGCTCAAATTTTGATTTAAAAATAATTTATGAGGTTGTTTTTTTTATCATTTCTGATTGTGGTTTGGTGATATTATGAAAACAGCATAGACCTTCATCTCTATATAAACCGTTGGTAGTTAATCTGTATTCTTTGCTAATGGTGTATAAAATATAAAGGCCTACCAGTTCACATAACTCAGCTCCATCAAAACTTCCCATTGTAACATTAAAATTTGAATTTCTTGACTTACAACCTACATATTATTTCTTGTAAAAACTTTTTAATGAATAATTTCAATTGTCTGAAATTTGAGTAAAGTTTTTGCCATGAATTAAGAAATTTTAAAGAAGTTGCTTTGAAGGATAAAAGTTAACAACAATATATATATATATATATATATATATATATATATATATATATATATATACAATTTTCAAAAATATTTTTTTTGTGACAGTCCTTGGGCTGATGTCTTTTCCTTATCAGCTGATAAATGCGCCTTCTATGTAACCTCCTGGATTCAGGCAGAAATGAATGCTTTTATTCCTTATTGTTGATTCCAAGTCAAGCCTCATTCTTACTTCACACCCTCTTGTGCTATATCTAATCGTAATCATTTTCTCTTGAGAATAAATGGCTATGTATTATCATAAAAAGATGCTGTCAGATGCTAAGCTACATTATTCTCAGTTTGCTAAATATTGCATCTAATTCCAGAAGTTAGGCTCTAAAGACTTTTGGAAAATCTAAATTTAACAAGGGTAGGTTTAACATTCCATCTCCCATTCAAGGGACTGATCATATTACCTCTCTCAAGGATAAAACAATTTACAAAGAACTTTGACACTCAATTCTTATGGCCAATCTCTCCCTTCTATTCCAGTTAAACAGGTTTACTAGTTGTTAGACATTCAAATCACTCCAGTGTCTGTTGCTAAAGTCATATCTCAATTAAACATTTGGTACACCACTAGTTAATAAAATTAAAAATAAATTTTTTAATTAATTTAAAAACGTTTTTTCAATTAACAAAAAAACATTACTTTGCTTTAAATGAACTTTGTATGTTTATTTGCAATTCTTCCACGTATGGTTGACCATAGTAGAACAGCAAGGTCTACACAACCAATCGTCACAAGAATCACAAGGCATTCATAGTTGTTGTTGAGCTGTAATTTTATCTCAAAAAAATGTTATAAGCTTGACATTTTTTAGAACTCAAAAAACCATCAGTTAATTTTGAAATTATGAACAAATTTTTCATTCAAATAAAATACCATAGTGTGTAACCATTATAAAAATGTCAAAGTTTACTGGTAAATTTGTAGGGAAAGTTACCGGTAAATTTTACTTGCCACACATTTCAACATTTCATAATATTACTGCTAATTGTCTCCTTCGTTGTTTATCTGTGAATGACCGAAATTAGAGTATTTCAAAATTTTACTAATTTTTATAAAAAAAGTAATTAATTTTCAAAAATTAATAATTTCTTTTAGTAAATATAATTAATTCGGTAATTCTAAATAATACTAAGATTATATTTGATCATTTGTTTTAATAGTTTGCTTATTTAGATTTTAATAGTATTAATTACTTTAAATTGTTGTTTTGCTAAAAAATTATTTCAGAAGGTTGCATAAAAACATTATTGTTTCATAATTACGAACTAAATACAAACATTATTTGATAAAAAAAGTTTGTAAAATTTGAGTTTTGCATTTTTTTTTTATATTTTTTCTTAAATGACCGAAGCTACATGGTGACCAAACTTAAGCGATTTTATGGTATACAATCCATTGAAAAGTTAGTTCTGATAATGTTGAAAAGCGGAAGTTTGTTCTGCAAACTCTTGCAAAGCTCATCTGCTAAGGTTGCTTCTCTTTACCTTGCTTGCTATTATCATACAAAAATGGGTCAAGTTTTATATATTATTATAAAACTTGACCCATTTTTGGGTTTTTCTAATGATGCTCTTTAGACAAGGTGTCCAAAAATGCATTGTAAATGTAGTTGGACCTGCTCTATCTGTCAGCTTGAGCTCTCTCATTGTTGTAATGTTGCATTTATTTTTCTTTTCTACATTTACTATCATGATCATCATGGTTGCTG
This sequence comes from Hydra vulgaris, assembly GCF_038396675.1. Lineage (NCBI taxonomy): Eukaryota > Metazoa > Cnidaria > Hydrozoa > Anthoathecata > Hydridae > Hydra > Hydra vulgaris. The sequence goes on along the minus strand of NC_088932.1, from coordinate 1,915,005 downwards.
CTCAAATGAGTTATCTCTTGTTCCATTAATGAATACTCATTCTCACTTGATTTTTGAGCTAATTTGCATCTTTTTTCTAGTAACTCTCAACTTAATAATGGTTGCTTGGCAACCTTGTTAAGACTGAATTAGTATATGAAAAAAGTTAAAGAATTAAAAAAGTTTTCTTCAATTTACAATTTTTTGTACTGTACTCTTTTGTACTGTACTCTGTTTGTAATGAACTCTAATATGTGATCAGGTATATGTTTTAAAATATCTTTGCCATGTCTCACACTTTTAGAAATTTAAAAGCTGGATGTTATTTATTTAAAAAAAAAAACTTTCCAATTGATAAATTTCTCCTGAGTCGCATAAATAAGTTCGTTGGACTAAATATGGCCAGTGAAAATCAGGTTGAGCACTGCTGCTATAGTCTGTTAACTTATGTACATTCTGTTTTTTTTATGCTGATATCTTTATGATGTTATTTTGATATTTTTTTTGAAAAAAAAAAAGTGAAAATGGCAATATAAAGACATCAGAAAAAAAGAAGGGGAATATACTTATGTATATTCCCTATTTGACCTCAACCATTAGTAAAACATTTATTCTTATTTTCCATTAAAAATAAATTTCTGATCTTTTTAGATCATATTTTTATTTTAAAGGAAAAAAAAGAGTTTTTTTGTTATATCATAAAAACTCTTTTTTTTGTTGTTGTTATTTTTTTTGGCATGGCCTATTGAATATTTTATTTTCAACCCATAGTAAAAATAACAAGTTGCTTTCATTTAGTTTTGATTTACAATATACATTAGTAGTGTTTTAAATGTTATAAATATTATTTGTTTCAGATTTAAAATTTGAAAACATGGAAGATGGATTTTCAAATAAGTTGATGTCACAAACTAAAAAACCGTTTTACTTTCCACATTGGTTTTTATACATCGCTTGGATTATTTGCATTACAACAATTTTAGGATTCGGATATGTTATACTACTGTATGGAATGGCATTTGGTAATAAAAAATCATTTGATTGGTTGGCCAGCATTTCTTTAGGATTGGTTAGTTATAGAAATATAATGAAAATGTTTTTTTAGTATATTTGTAATGTTATTTAAGTTTGTATATGTATGTATATAGTTTATAATATTTGCTCAAGCATAAAAAAAAATTGATGTAACACTAAATAGATCCTGAAAGCATATATTTTATTCAATTAACAACTAACAACTGCAGACTATTAATGCATAATTCATTTATGAAACTATTAATTTTATAAAATAAGTTTATTAGAAGTGTCCTGTATTGATTTTTGTACTCGAAAAAAACTTAAAAAAGGTTTGGGAATTGGGAAAAAGAATTAGAAAACACTTTATTTGTTTTTTTATCATTGCAAGAAATTGATAAAATAATTCATCATTTTAAATTTAACTGTAATAATTTCTTTTTCAAGGACAAATTTCTTGTGAACAAAATTCTTTTTCTAAACTCTCTCATAAACAAAATTTTTATAATTGCATAAAACAAGTTACTGTTAAACCTAAACTTCATTCAATGATGTTTACAACCACCCAAATGCTTTAAAAATAACAAAACCTAACCTAGTTTATTAGTAGCACGACAATAAGTTTACTAAATATTATTAACTAACAATAAATGACTCATAAAACAGGTCACGGTTAGTCTGTATGCCTCACTCTAACTTTTTCATTATAATTACCTCATGTTTGCTGAAAAATAATTAGAGAGAATAGACTGTATATCAAACTGCAAGTCACAGCATTAGCTCACCTAGTCCTTAGTTTATGATAATTCTATAGAGATTTTCTATAGGTAATTCTATTGGGAATTCCAATTTCAAAAAATAATTCTTTTTGCTATTAAAAATGCTATTGTTTGTGAGTTGCAAGTTTTGCAAATTTTTTTAATAATCTTTTTTTTTTAATTATATTAAATTCATGTCAAGTCTCTAGACGTCACCACAGTTAAGGATTCATTATTATCTTTAAAGGCATAGGTGGGTTCGAACATGGAACATTTTGATTATAAGTTAAACATTCTACCACTGGTTTATTTTTGCATTATTTTTGTTTTGTGTTTTATTTATACCGAAAACAAAAAAGTTGTTTATGATTTGTTGATTTAGGTGGCAAGAGGTTTTTTGCCTCACAACAAAATTAATCATTAAAAAGTATTAGCAAAAGTACTTTTTAATGATTAATTAGTATGTTAAAAAGAACTAGCGCCAATTGAGAGCACAAGGGGCCCCTCCATTTATTTATAAAATTGCTAAAAAAGTGTTTGTGATTAAATAGGTATAGCTAAATAGTTACAGATTTGTACATAGCTACACATTTGATTTGTAGATATATGCAACTTGGTAGATATTTGCTTTTTCTCCTGAACTTCATCATATCATTTACATACATAAATTTTTTTACCATAAAAGTTGAAGAAAGATTTTCTTTATAGATGCAACAAATAATTTGATAATTGCAAAATATTTATAAATTGAAATAATTCATAAAATTATAAACTTATTTTCACATTTATTCTTCATGCCAGTATTTATACCAAATTATTTTGGTTTTTAAAATGTGGTAAGAAGAAGTAAAAATAAACCAGAACATAATATTCTATAAGGTTCTGATCATGACTGACTCTATATTGCGACAGGCAACATACCTAGGAGGAGGAAAACTTTAATATAAAGCTCTTAATTTAATTAATGAAAATCCATAAAAAATTATGGATTAACTGCTTTATGAGAAGTTGTGAAATTTCCTGTTAGCGATGTTACATCCTAAAAAAAATTAATCTTGTTTTTACATATTATAAAATGCTAAAAACATATTATTTCATCAAATATTACATTAAAATGCCAACTTCATTTTGTTGCAGACTGGCAAAAATTTGTTGACAAAATTGAAAATTTGTGTAGGGAAAATTATATTCTTAATAATCAGATCCTTTTAAATAATGGTCTTTCTAGTAGAAGTAGTAGTAGTAGTAGTAGTAGTAGTAGTAGTAGTAGTAGTAGTAGTAGTAGTAGTAGTAGTAGTAGTAGTAGTAGTAGTAGTAGTAGAGTAGTAGTAGTAGTAGTAGTAGTAGTAGTAGTAGTAGTAGTAGTAGTAGTAGTAGTAGTAGTAGTAGGGTAAATTAGGGTTTTTTGGTTAAGGTAATTTCAATGAATTACCTTAAGTAAAAGTTGGAATATTTTTAAAAATAATCATGCTGGATCCAAAATTTTTGTGTATAAACTTTTTTTATGGATCCCTACTCATGATCCACTTAAATATTTGGGCACCGAAAATTTTTTCTTAAAAACACAGAAGTTTTAAAAAAGCGGCAAAAGTGCTCATATTTCCCACTTGGTAATATGACCACTTGGTAATATGACCACTTGGTAATATGACCACTTGGAAATATGATCACTTGGTAATATGAGCACTTTAAATTAGTTCAAAAAACTAACATTAAATGAAAAAATACCAATGTGACAATTAAAACTAATTTTTGGAATATAATAATTTGTTATTAACAAAACTCATCTTTAAAAGATCAAATTTTGAGCAACTTTTTGTTAAAACAATATTATCGTGTTTTCCGCAAAAAAAAAAAAAAATTAGTAAAAAAAAAAATTTTTTTTATTTTATTAACTCAAACTTTTGAACGATAAAAATTCAATTTTTTTGAATTTAAATTGCAGTAAAATATTTAGTATTGTTAAAATATTAAAATATTTTACTATGTTTTGTTTTTATTCACAAAGCAATTAAAACCACTGCTATTTTAGGACTTTAAACTAGGTAATTTCAATGAAAAACACTGGGTAATTCGAGCATACTCATATTACACAAAAATGACACCTTTAAATTAAGTCAAAACTAAATTTCTATGCATTGTTTTTCAAACAAAAATGGATTGGATTCTCATCTAACATGTTTTTCATTATGAAAAATTTGTTTTTTTTTTGTTTAACAGCGTTTTAATTAGAAGATAGCAGTTAATTACTGCATATGAATTTATGCATTGTACTGATTCCTGTTATCACCACATAAACTCAATTCAAAAAATACAAAGCAACTTTAACTTCCATATTATATACCATATTGGTATTTTTTCAATGTTTTGTCTTCTTTTGCTTAACTTAAAAAACTTATTTTATTGCACACAACGATGTGTACAATAAAATAATGTGATTCAATTTGGTTTGCTACAAACAGGAGTTTGTGTTAGCCATAACAAATGCTGGCGGTAAGGTATATGATAAATTTGAAATCAATTAGCCTGGGGTTCTAAACGATGAACTTTTGCCTATAATTCACAGAAATGACATTGGTTTCACCATACCTTGAAAAAACTTCCCGCACCTAAGACAGTTTCATATTTAACCATACAATAAATAGCGGCCCAAAGGCTATTAATTATAATATGTCAGCTTTATATACAATACACATGAGAAATACATGAGAATGAGTACCTACACTGTCCTACAGCATTTGTAGTGATGTTAATAATCTTTCAGATTTGTGTATTAGTATTAGTAAATTTACAGTTAAGATGTTTGTTTGTTCTGCAAAAAGAACGAATGTCCTCCATCAACTTTACAGCTCTCTTGGCTACTATGTTGGATCGAGGCACATCAAGCACTGATGGTTCCTTCTTCAGAGGGTTGAGAAGCATTTCACAGCTTTGGAACACTTAAATTGGGATGTTGTTGACAACTGGTCTTCATAAGCCGCCTCTGTATAGTGCTGGTTTAAAAACCAGGCCTGCGACCATGTAGTTGCAATGAAATCGCAAGTTATCCTCAGCTGTTCTCGCCAGTTTGGAAGAATGAAAAATGCAATAAGCGCAAAAATGCCTCTTGAGTTCCACCTGGCACTGTGCAGTGATGGCAGCTTGTGCCATTTGATACGAGGCCATTTTTCTTCATTTTTGTAAAACTTGTATGCTTCACAAAGCTGAAAAAGAAATTTAAAGTCATCTCTCCAGCCAAGGTTCTCATATTCTGCTACCACTGCTGTGCCCTTGTAGGCATTTTTTAAATCATCATAATGCTCCATAATCTCATCAATAAATTTGTAGTTAATGTTAGGCGACTGTGACTGTATAGGAAAAAAAGAAATCCAACACATGTCGTAGAACAAGATCAAAAATGTGGTGCTGGCAGCTGATGTATTGAGGTTCATCGAATCCCTTGTCTCGAAATAATTTCTGAAGCTTGGCTACAACTCCATTCTTGCCACCAGTATTTACAGCTGTTGTGTCAGAGATGATCATCTGAATACTGTCCCATGCATTGTAATCATCAAGTAGGTCTTGTAGTGCTTTATTTATGTTTGCAGAGGATCCACTGTCACAAACCAAAATGCCAAGTTTTAATGTTCTTTTGTCATTTTTCAAGCACACAACTTGGTACTCAGTCTTGTCAATTTTCTTACCATCGAAATGCAAAGAAAATTTCTCTTCAGAGATCAGTTCCATGAGGCGGTTCTTAATTGTTCTGCATCTCTCATTGTTGGACGCCAGACTCCAGACTGTGATGGTGTTGGGACACAAACTCCATCCTCAGCCAGACTTTGAAGCACCCAAGGCGTTTTTCTGGTTGACAAAGAGTGACTAGACACTAGTTTGCCAGCAGACTTAGTTGACTGGCGTGTTGCACGCTTTCTGGGAGATTCTCCTGGAACTGCCTTCGAGTTACCACTGATGCTTTCTTCCTCAGAATCCTCACTATCGAAGGAATATGGAGATAACCGCTTATATATGGAGATAACCGCTTGGTTTGTCGAGGGTTCTGATGTGCTTTTGGCTCTTTTTGATGGATGGATTGTTGACATAGGAGCCACTTTCATAGTTGTATATCCCACCCTGCCATCTGATTCAATTTGTACTTTGTACAGTTGTTTGTCCTCACTACAAAGCCAATTTCCATTTGGTTTTGTTATATCGAAAAGATGAGCAAGGTTTTCTTCAAATACAGCATTTGGTCGCTTTCTGTGTTTTTCAAATGATGTGATAAGTTTGTCAACATTAGCAGACACTTGCTGTTTGGAAAGAACAGAAAAATTAAACTTCTGCCAAAGATTCATCAATTTCTCTGATATTTTTGTTAGTCGATTATGTTTTCCTTTCAATTCATCAAAGAGTCCCAAGAATCTTCCAATAATATCTCTGTTGGAAGGCATTTTACACAATTTGTCGCTCATATCCTGTTTTACCTGTGGTATATTAGGATGGTGCTTCATGCTAGATTTCAAATTTTTTTGTCCACATTTCACCAGCTGCTTCCACTGCTGATTTTGAATTTTTACTTCTAAAGGTCATATTTTCAAAAAGAAGAACTAAACAGCAGATCTTGCAAATTAATACTGCAAATAAACAAAAATTGTTTGAATAATATGAACAACTATACAATATACAATAATATACATTTACAGTTTTAAAAATCAAAGTCAAGCATAAGGAACTAAGAGCTGGGAACAAAAATCAAGTGAAAAATCGAAAAAGTGGTGAGGTGCTAGGTGCAGGAGGTTTGTTTGTAATCCAATGAAATAAACCTCAAAACAGTGATCTATTGGTAAAAGTTCATCAAATGCAACATCAGAAAAATTAAAATTTCGAAAAAAGTTTCTTTGTCATATACCTACTGGCGGTCCATGTCCTACTAGAGATATTTGGCTTTTTAATTATTTAGCAATGGCTACTTGCTTGGTTACAAAAAATCTGGTTAGATCAGATAGCAGTTTACACAACTGTTTAAAACTTTGATTCTATTTTGTTCTAATTTTCTTTAAGGCTGATCTTTTTTTTGTTTTTCTTGCACTAAATCAATAAGAATAGCTAAATGCTATTTTGAATAAATTTTCAAATACAATCTGAGCATTTTAGGGTACTTCTATAGCTATATAAAGTATTTTGGGTTGGTATAAACTACTTACTAACTGTGAACTACTTTTCTGATAGTCTCTATTTGAGAAAATGCATAGCGTTTTAGGTAAGCTTTGCTCCAAGGCAGTTACATTTGTCATAAAATTTTAGTTGTACTGTGTACCACAAAATATATATCATCTGTTCAAAATGCATATAATACATACAAAGTGTCTTTACACTGCTTGGTATCTTCATACTTTCCCACAATTATTAACAATTGTGGTTGTGGTGTAGTGGTAGAGTGTTAGCTTCATATGCAAGAGGTTCTGAGTTTGATCCCTACCACGTCCCTGATAGTACCCCACTCAACTTGATTCCCCGCGCAGCGGCCTTGTTCGCCAAGGTTTGCGTTTTGGAGTTATAGAGTTAAGAGAGGGTTATAACCACAATTAAGTAGCTTCCTTGTCTGTAGTGACCTTCTCAGTCTAGGGGAAGTAAATTAACATTAAACAGTATATATTTATATATATATACTAGTAAGGATAAAATATGTTAAAATACACTAAATTATACTGTATTTGTATTTTAAAAAAGTATTAAAATCATGCAAACTAAAATTAAAAAACTTTTAATAAACATTAAATAAAATATTTTTAACACCATTTATATTTATTATCACCACTGTATTTATGTATAAATGTGCATGCATAATTTAGATACACGACATTATACTACTTCAACCTATGAAAATTTTTCTTCTTTCTATTCTTGCTGCACTTGCTTCCAAATCTATAGTTAGCAAAGAAAAGTTTGTGCTCTACATGCAAGGTAACTTTTGAATTATTTTGTTTAATTTTTTATGGTTTTCTTTAAATGTCAAGCCTTGTTTTAAAGCGTTACGCGTAGAGCAATTTACGTATACCTTAAGCGATTTTTACGTATGCCTTAAGCGATTTTGGCTAAGCTTTATCTTTTAAATATTAATTTTAATATTTTTTAACTTTTAAATTAGCAGTAAGATAAAAGAAGTAATTAATTTTTAAAAAAACCACATTAACTTTTGAATGATGATATGTAAAAATATTTGTTGCAAAAGTTTGAAAGAAGTTACGTTAAAAATAATTGTTGTAACTTTTTATAGCCATGATATTTCTTATCTTTTTATAACAATTATATTAACAAACATAATTTTTTAGCTAACCTATTTATTTAAATATTTAGCAACATGAAAAAATTTTGTCAATCCTTAACTACAAATTATCTGCAGATGTTTTTAATAAAAATTTAGTAAAAAACTCTATAAAAATCTATTTTACAAAAAACATTTATATTCTGTAATCTCTGATAACAAAAGTATTAAGACATTTTTTCGAGATGTTGAAAAAAGTATATGAACAATTTATTTTTATTGTACTAAAAATTACTTCTTCATTAATTATTACTCTTTGCTTTTCTTATTAGTTAAAGGTATACAGATACCTTTAACTTTAAGATATACGGGGAGAGGGGGGCAGGCACAGAAGAAAAAAAAACTACCTGTTACTTGCAAGTTTTGAATGAAGACAATTTGCTAAATTTCTTCTGTGTGCGATAAATGAAGTTAAAGAAATCACAAGCAGCCTATAACATTTGCTAATGACACTAATATTACGTTAAATATATTTATATAACTGAGGTTTTATTATGCAAGTGCACATTACAGACCCTATTAAATTAATACTAAGGCACGTTTTAGTTTGATGCCAATCTTTATTCTTTACTAATGACTATTGACTATTACTAATGACTATGTAGTTTTCTATTACTAATGACTATGTAGTTTTCTATTACTAATGACTATGTAGTTTTCTATTACTAATGACTATGTAGTTTTCTATTACTAATGACTATGTAGTTTTCTATTACTAATGACTATGTAGTTTTCTATTACTAATGACTATGTAGTTTTCTATTACTAATGACTATGTAGTTTTCTATTACTAATGACTATGTAGTTTTCTATTACTAATGACTATGTAGTTTTCTATTACTAATGACTATGTAGTTTTCTATTACTAATGACTATGTAGTTTTCTATTACTAATGACTATGTAGTTTTCTATATAAAATAAGACAAACTAGTATATAAAAGCTTAGTATTCAAATCTCCAAATTGTTTAAAGTTCGAATATGGATTGTATTTTGAAGAACAAAAGAGTTACTTTGAAAACTTTTAAATCCTGGGGCTTTGCAAATGCTTTTTGAATTGAAACTATCACAGAAAAAGAGAAAACTTTTTAAAATCATATGTAGTTTTTGTAATCTTCATCAAAATAAAATTTTATCCAAAACCAATGGTGCTGTAAACTGCCCTTCGGTGTATAAATGGCACAAGTCATGTTAAAATATTTTAACATGTTAGTATATTTTACTTAAGTTGGTATATAAATAGAATTAAATATTGTTCAATAAATAAATTAAATTTTTCTTAAAAAAGATTACCTCACATTTGTTCTCCTTCTTTTTATTTTATTACTCTAAATTAAATTTCTTGCAAACAAAAAAAAAGAGTTTTGTAATTATACATAGAATGAAAAAACTTTTGAATTTGTTTATAAGTTAAGGAACTTAATTTTTAATGAACAATTTTTAATGAATGTTTATTATAAACAGATATGATTCAAATTATTAAATATACTTATATTGTTTTAGTTGAGTATTTTTTAAGTAAGCATGATTAAATTATTGCGTATAAGTATTTAAAAAGTTTTTTTTTTTGAGAATAATTAACATAAGAGTTTACATAATTAAGACTTTTATATTTAGTTTAATTTTTTTTTTAAAGAAATTCAAAAAAAATAAAATAAATTAAGAATTTAATTGTTAAATGCGATTCTTCTCTATAACTCTGTGTTTCTGTGTAATTTTTTTTAATGTAAAACATTTCTACGATAAGGTAAAACATTTATTCATTAAATTCCTGGCAAACGCGTTCTAGCTATGTATCAAAAAAATGCTCAAAGCAGACATTAAACTTTTTTATATTTTTATATAACACAAGTGAAACCGCCAACCATCATAGATTTAAAAAATATACTTAAAAACGTAAATTATTCCTTCCTAGTCAAAATAAAATCGCTGTTCAAGTTATTAACATGGGTTTTTGTTTATCAATATGGTAATATTCTTTGTTTACTCAAAAAAAAATTTAAAATAAAAAATCATTATTTTTTTTAATTCAATAACGCAATTACAAATTTCATATATATATATATATATAAATATATATATATATATATATATATATATATATATATATATATATATATATATATATATATAATATATATATATATATATATATATATATATATATATATATATATATATATATAAATATATATATAAATATATAAATTATGTTAGTGTATTCTACAAACAGAGTGCTCAATGTTCTTAAAGAACAGAGCAATAATAAATTAATACAAACACTTATCTAATTTTTTCTTTCTTCAACACAGTGTTTCTCCATCAGTAGGTTCATCAGGAAGAATGTCTAAACATTAAAAAATTTTCAAATTAAAGAAAAAAGTATTTCACAGGAAGTTGGGAATTGTTATAATTAATTATGTAATTAAAAATATATAAATTAAAAAATATAAAAATATATAAATTAAAAATTCATGAAAAGAATTCTTTAGAATTTAGATAAATTTGGACTGGTCATTTGTTTTATAGTTTTTTAAATGGAACTTATTTTCATGTCTGCATTTAGAAATTAATTCTGATTTTTTATTCAGTAAATTTTCTTGATTTAAATGAGTAATAATTTCAAATTTTTCTTGTAAACATAGTATACATTTTTTGGAAATGTTATATAGTTATATGTACTATATGTTGTATAGTTATATGTATAGTTATACATATATGCGCCTGCCTATATAACATATAGGCAGGCGCAGTTTTTAGGATTTGTTATTTTATGGTTGATAATTATTATAAAACTTCAAGTCCTATTAAAAAAAAATTGTTTTTCTTATTTTAAATGGTTTTTTCATTTGCAATAAAAAAGGCTATACTTTTGAAGTTTTGTATATATATATATATATATATTGTTATTATTGTTATATATATATATATATATATATATATATATATATATATATATATATATATATATATATATATATATATATATATAACAATAATAACAATGTATATATATATATATATATATCATGGAGCAAACTAAGTGATTGCAAAGCGAAAATTCCAGAAATATTTCTGGTCTTTAAGTTTTCAGTTTGAAAAACCGTGAACTCAGTTATTTTGAATACAACTTTACTGAGACTTTCATAACATGTTTAAAATGTTACTGTATGAAAAAGCTGTTTAACTAGCTAGATTAACAGTTATACTTACCTAGCTAGGTAAATATAAATACAGGAGAAAAAAAATACAAATTTAGGATTCAAATACTTAATTTTATATGAAAAAAGGTTAAGTAATTATAAATATGTTAAATAAAGTACATTAAATATCAACTCATCAAAGGTACATCAACTTCATCACATTACCAACAATGTTTTTGTATATTTGTAACCACTAAAGTGTTTACAAACAAACAAAAACATTGATGCAACAACTTAAACTTTATCATAATTTTTATTTCAAAATTAGCGAGCACTTTTTAAGAAGTAGAAAAATGAAACTTTACAAATAAGAATGGAGGAACTTAGATTGCGATCACTGATTTTATATTCTTTTTTTCTAATCAAAATGTTCTGAACTGCGACTCCTAATCGAAATGTTTTGAATAATATTTTACTCTATGTAAAACTTTTGAAAAATATTTTACTCCATGATAAAAAATTTTTACCATGAATAGTAAATGGAAAAAATGCTTTATCATGGAAATATAAAAAAATATTTTATTCAAAACATTCCTACTTCATTTGATCAGTAATATGGCTAGGAGGGTCATAGTTCCCCCCCCCCCTTCCTCACCTCCAAAAAAATATGTCATTTGTTCTCCAAAATTATATAAAATTTATACCAATGATACCAAAAAAAAGATCTATTAAAAAAATTTATAAAATATTTTATAAAGCTTATGGTACATAAGGCTGTCAGAATATTCTACTTTGGTATTATTTTTTATTGTGAGTGGTGGTTAATAATAATTATTCTGCAAAATTTTTATGCTTTAGTAGTAGCGTCCAGCAAGATTTCTAGTAAAAGCTGTCTGCAGGGTGCAGCAATTTAACTGGACAATAGAAAAACTTAAAGCTATATTAAATAGTTTGTTGGGCAATATTTCAACAAAGTAAACTATTTTAACCAGCTCCAAAAAATTAATTGAAAGTATAGTTGAAAAAAGTTTCATTTATCAAAACATTACTTTACAAAATTCTAATAAAACTAATGCATCTGCATAACACCTTTATACTGAAACAATTGACAGTTTAACAGTTAGTATGGATTTGCATTTCAAAGATTTTATCTCCTTTAAATCTTGTTTCTCCGCGCAGCGACCTTGTTCGTCAAGGTTCGTGTTTCGGAGTTATAGAGTTGAGAGAGGGTTATAACCACAATTAAGTAGCCTCCTCATCTGTAGTGGCCTTCTGGGCCTTGGGGAGGTGAAATAACAAAAAAACAAA